>NW_027414946.1:0-37453 GCF_964106895.1 Numenius arquata
GGGTACTTGGGGAGTGATGATGTCGTTTTGGGCCATCCCAGCATCACCAAAGGGGGTGGTGATGCGGCAGAGGAGCAGGTGAGCCGGGGATGTGGGGTCAAACGGGGTTCCCCCCTAAAAGAGGCGGGTCACAGCCGCCAAATATCTGAGAAGTCATGGGGGAGGATTTAAAAATAACAAAACCTGTAAATGTGAGTGTGAAGTGTTGAAATAGAGAACAATCTCTCATTTATATAGAGATGGAAAAATAATATTTCTGTATGTAAAAGGAGCTAAGAACAAAGCGCTATATCTCTAAGGATTCTATGGTTCTGTGGTTCCATAGTATAAAAAAGATCTTGTAATATAAAAACATAAAATATTTCTAAAAAGATATTCGTGTCACAATAGATGTCTAAGGGGACAGTTTACGTGGATCTTGTACATAATGAGTGTTACATAATGTGTATGTTAATGTCAGTGTGTAAGTCTAAGCCTAAACAGATATTCTGTTTAAGTGTAACAAGAGAATACATTTTCCCCAAGTCTATACATGTGTAAATAAGTGCAGAGGTGTAAACGCCCGTGCTGTAGATGGTTCTTAACTGCACAGAAAGCCTATGGCTCGAAGGGATTTCAAAACTGGCCCTCCCCTCTACTCTCTCTTGCAGGCGTCCAAGCGCTTTCAAAAGCTGCCCCTTCCCCCGTTTCCCCTCCCGCTCTGGGGAGCTGGATTGGTGCAGCGGGAAAGGAGGGAAAAAACCCACCCCCGTTTTCCAGCAGGGACGCAAAGCTCCCCGATGTTTCTGTGGTGTGCGGCAGCAGTGAGGGCAGCGACACCCTTTGTACTGCGCAAGCGTGGCCCCACACCTGCAGTACCGGGATCTGTCCGCGAGGCGGCAGCAGTGAGCGCAGCGCCACGCTTTCTACTGCGCATGCGCGACCGGGCGGGGCGACCTCACCATGGCGACCGCTCCTGGGCGGATTGGCAGGAGGCAGCAGGGATCTGGACAGGTTGGATCAATGGGCCAAGGCCAATGGGATGAGGTTTAATAAGGCCAAGTGCCGGGTCCTGCATTTTGGTCACAACAACCCCAAGCAACGCTACAGGCTTGGGGCTGAGTGGCTGGAAAGCTGCCCGGCAGAAAAGGACCTGGGAGTGATAGTGGACAGCGGGCTTAACATGAGCCAGCAGTGTGCCCAGGTGGCCAAGAAGGCCAATAGCATCCTGGCTTGTATCAGGAATAGCGTGGCCAGCAGGAGCAGGGAAGTCATCGTGCCTCTGTACTTGGCACTGGTGAGGCCTCGCCTCGAGTACTGTGTTCAGTTTTGGGCCCCTCACTACAGGAAAGACATTGAAGTGCTGGAGCGTGTCCAGAGGAGAGCCACCAAGCTGGTGAGGGGTCTGGAGAACAAGTCCTATGAGGAGAGGCTGAGGGAACTGGGCATGTTTAGTTTGGGGAAGAGGAGGCTGAGGGGAGACCTCATTGCCCTCTACAACTACCTGAAAGGAAACTGTAGAGAGGCGGGGGTTGGCCTCTTCTCCCAAGGGAATAACGACAGGACCAGAGGAAATGGTATGAAGCTGCGGCAAGGGAGGTTTAGATTAGATATTAGGAAGAATTACTTTACTGAAAGAGTGGTCAAGCACTGGAACAGCCTGCCCAGGGAGGTGGTGGAGTCACCATCCCTGGAGGTATTTAAGAAAGGTGTAGACATGGCTCTTCAGGGCATGCTCTAGTGCCCGGGATTGTTGGTTTGTGATGGGGTGTTGTGTGTGAGGTTGTGGGTGTGGGGTTTAGTTGGTGGGTACTTTTGGTTTTGTTTTTGTGTTTTTTTTTTTGTTTGTTTGTTTGCTTGTTTGTTTGTTTTTGTGTGTTGTGGGGTTTTTTTGTTTGTTTGTTTGTTTTTTAATGTGGTTGGCCTCGATGATCTCAAAGGTCCCTTCCAACCACTAAGATTCTGTGTGATTCTGTGTGACGAGCCAATCACAGCGCGGGAGCCGCGCTCCGATTAGCCAGATCGCTCGCCACGCTCCGATTGGTCGGAGTGGGGATTGACGGCACGACGGACCAATGGAGCGGGCCTCTCCGAGGACGGGGGCGGGCGCCGGGAGCACGCCTAGTGGGCGCGTGGCACGGGCGGGCCGAGGCGCTCCGGAGCGGAGGGGGCCGGGGGAAAATGGCGGGCAGCGCGAAATGGCTGCGGCGCGGCGTGGCGTGGTCCGGCCCGGCCCGGTCGGAAAGCACCGGGCAGCCGGACGGCGTCGCGAGGCAGGTGGACAGCGTCGAGGAAGGGGGGGGGGGGGGGGAGGGAGCGCGAGGAAGGCGGCCGGCAGCGGCGGTGGGCCTGAGGGGGCTGTGAGGGGAGACGGCGAAGGGGGGTGATGGGGGCTGAGGTGTCTGGGGAGGTGCTTGCTCTCCCGGGGCCGGCAAACAGGCTCGCGTGGCTGGTTTTGGGGCTTTGGCAAGAGAGGGAGTTGTGTGGCTTTGGGCTCAGGAGCGGGGGTGGAGCCCGGCGTTTTGGGGCCTTGAGCAGAGGCTGGGCATCTGGGTTTTAGGGCTCAGAAAGGGGCACTAAGTGATGTGGACTGGGGGGCAAGAGCAGAAGCCGTTTGGGCTGGTTTTGCAGAGGGGGGTCAGGAGGGCGTTGGGGGCTGCGGGGGAAAGCAGGGGCTGGGCAGGGGTGCGGGGAGGCTCCCCGGAGGCGGAGGGTCTGGTCACGTCGGACCCCGAAGTTTGGGTGAACTCCATGTCTGAGGTGGTCTGTGGGGGGAAAAGGCGCTTTTTGGGCCCCGCACGCCTCTTTGAGTCCAGCTTTTCTTTGTGTACTGCTTAGGATAGTTGTTAAGTAATTAGTCATACAAACTGATCCCTATTTATGTTGTGTACAGCAGAGGAATGAGCTGCCGGCAATCCCAGGAAGTGCAGCGCAGGCAAGCGCCGAGCAGCGGCCCGGGGACGGGTAGACGCAGGCACCGTGGAGCGAAGCCAGAGGAGGCCCCAGGTGGTCGGGAGCTGGAGCACCGGAGGTCAGGCAGAGGGGCCAAGGGTGCGGTCTCTTGTCGGCCTGGAGAAGAGGGAGCACAGGGGCAGAAGTCCGCTGTGGGGGGTGTTGGCTGGGGCCTGCCACGGCCTCTGTGAGGGGGTGGCAAGCGCTGCCCCAGCCGGGGCACAGCCACGGCACAGCCGGACACAGCCATAGCACAGCCAGTGCCAGGCGTGGGCATCTCCATGGCTCTACGATGGGGTCACAGCATCATACCTGGTGGCCGTGGTGACCATGGGGTATTTAAGGAGCGGGAGCCCTGGGATGCCCACACCCAGGAGAGCAGCTCCCTCTGGAAGTAGCAATTTCCCTGGGTGCCAGCGGCAGATCTACGGCCAAGGACGCCGACAAGGGGCTGCTGAGCCAGCAGGAGAGGCGCCAGGTGAGGGACCGGGCAGGAGGTGGTGGGATGGGGCTGCACAGGGCTGCCCCCCTTGGAGCCGGGGCTGGGCTCGCTGTCAGCGTGAGGGCTGCTGTGCCAAGGCAGCCCCCTCCATCCCATGCTTTCTCCTCCTCCTGCCTGCAGGTGGCCCAGAGGCAGCGCTGCAGGGCAGGCGGAGCCCGGCCTCGTCCCTTCGTAGGGACGGACTGCCACGGCTCCCCTGCCCAGAGACCTCACTGGCCACCGGGAGGTGCCGCACAGAGGTAGAGAGCCTGCGGGAGACGGGGCCAAACACCTTCGCCAGCCCGGGAGCTGTCGATGGGGCGGGTGGGAGGTGCAGGAGGGGACGGGGGGCTCGGCCCCCATCACAAGCTGGGCCCCGTGTGCCATGCCTGGCAGGCTGAGTCCAGGCATGCCAGGGATGCTCCCGGGAGTCACTGTAGGGCAACCAGTCCTCTCCCAGGGGGACGAGCGCTGTCCTGGGGGCTGGTGGGGGATCCCGGCCACAGGAGCTCTTCTGGGTGGGATGCAGGGACAAGGGCCACAGTGACACAGCCCCTCTCTTCTCGGCTTCTCTTGCAGATGGATGGTGTGGTGCGCCGTGAGGCACGGCCCTGCAACAGGTTGGTGCTGCAGGAGGAGACTACCCCCAGGGAGGCAGCAGCACCCACAGCTCAGCTGCAGGGACCCACGAGCACCGGCTGCAAGCTGCCACCTCTGCCGGCAGCTCCCTCGGCATCTCCTGCTGGGGACTGGGAAACGGCCAGCAGCGTGGCAGCCAGCAGCCACCGACAGCCGGTCCCACCAGCTCGGGGCCTGTGCGGTGAGCGGGGCAGAGCCGCGAGGGTGAGGAGGGTGAGGCTTGCCCCGCTTAGCCCCACAGCCGACACCGCAGCTGTGAGGGACGCCGCCCGGAGCATCGCCAATGAGGTCCTGGGCAAGGTTTTCCCAGCGAGCCGGGGACCCAGCCAACAGGCAGCGGCACTGTGGGATGGGTCCTCACACACAGCAGGGCCGTGGCCATCACAGCAAGATCTGAGGAGGTGTTGATGGCTAGCGGCGGCAAGGCCCCCACAGCTCGGCCCGTGCCTGAGCCCTGTGAAGCCTGGGGCACCGGTGCTGCCAGCAGCGCCCCTGCGCCAGCTTCCCCGGGCAGGGACACGGCGCCGGGGACGAGCAGCAGTTCACGAGCCAGCAAGGTCAGCACTGCGTGTCAACTGCGACCTCAATGAGAGGTTGCTGTGGACACACCACAGGAGCTTTGCGGAGGAGCCATCCATCCTGTCCCTCAAGACAGAGTACCTGGAGGAGCTGGAGAGGAGCTTCCTGGCCCGCACCGGGCGCAACCTGGCCCAACTCGGGAAGGACATCCTGGGGTGGAAGCAGGACAGCCCAGAGGAAAAGCCAGGGTCCTTGACCACAGAGGAGAAGTGCGAGGACCATAGTGCCAAAGACCTGTCCCCGTGGGAAGATATCAAGATACGCAACATCTGTGTCAACCCCTCATTCCCGGAGTCCTTCCAGGACCCTGATGTTGGTCACAAGGAGGGGCCCGGCAGCCTGGGTGCAGAGGAGGCAGGAGACAGAGCTTGCAACCTGCAAGCAGTGTCTCCTGTCCTGCCTGGACGCTGCACACCTCTGCCTTCTGCAACAGAAGAGGGGGCAAAGGCACCTGCTTGTCCTGTCTTTGTCAAGCAGATCTACGGCCAAGGACGCCAAAGATGCTAATGGATGAAGAGGCAAACGCCCACTCCCAGCCCGACAAGGGGCTGTCGAGCCAGCAGGAGAGGCGCCAGGTGAGGGACCGGGCAGGAGGTGGTGGGATGGGGCTGCACAGGGCTGCCCCCCTTGGAGCCGGGGCTGGGCTCGCTGTCAGCGTGAGGGCTGCTGTGCCAAGGCAGCCCCCTCCATCCCATGCTTTCTCCTCCTCCTGCCTGCAGGTGGCCCAGAGGCAGCGCTGCAGGGCAGGCGGAGCCCGGCCTCGTCCCTTCGTAGGGACGGACTGCCACGGCTCCCCTGCCCAGAGACCTCACTGGCCACCGGGAGGTGCCGCACAGAGGTAGGGAGCCTGCGGGAGACGGGGCCAAACACCTTCGCCAGCCCGGGAGCTGTCGATGGGGCGGGTGGGAGGTGCAGGAGGGGACAGGGGGGCTCGGCCCCCATCACAAGCTGGGCCCCGTGTGCCATGCCTGGCAGGCTGAGTCCAGGCATGCCAGGGATGCTCCCGAGAGTCACTGTAGGGCAACCAGTCCTCTCCCAGGGGGACGAGCGCTGTCCTGGGGGCTGGTGGGGGATCCCGGCCACAGGAGCTCTTCTGGGTGGGATGCAGGGACAAGGGCCACAGTGACACAGCCCCTCTCTTCTCGGCTTCTCTTGCAGATGGATGGTGTGGTGCGCCGTGAGGCACGGCCCTGCAACAGGTTGGTGCTGCAGGAGGAGACTACCCCCAGGGAGGCAGCAGCACCCACAGCTCAGCTGCAGGGACCCACGAGCACCGGCTGCAAGCTGCCACCTCTGCCGGCAGCTCCCTCGGCATCTCCTGCTGGGGACTGGGAAACGGCCAGCAGCGTGGCAGCCAGCAGCCACCGACAGCCGGTCCCACCAGCTCGGGGCCTGTGCGGTGAGCGGGGCAGAGCCGCGAGGGTGAGGAGGGTGAGGCTTGCCCCGCTCAGCCCCACAGCCGACACCGCAGCTGTGAGGGACGCCGCCCGGAGCATCGCCAATGAGGTCCTGGGCAAGGTTTTCCCAGCGAGCCGGGGACCCAGCCAACAGGCAGCGGCACTGTGGGATGGGTCCTCACACACAGCAGGGCCGTGGCCATCACAGCAAGATCTGAGGAGGTGTTGATGGCTAGCGGCGGCAAGGCCCCCACAGCTCGGCCCGTGCCTGAGCCCTGTGAAGCCTGGGGCACCGGTGCTGCCAGCAGCGCCCCTGCGCCAGCTTCCCCGGGCAGGGACACAGGGCCAGGGCGCCGGGGACGAGCAGCAGTTCACGAGCCAGCAAGGTCGGCACTGCGTGTCAACTGCGACCTCAATGAGAGGTTGCTGTGGACACACCACAGGAGCTTTGCGGAGGAGCCATCCATCCTGTGCTGAAAGCCATCGAGGTCAAAGAAGAGATGTGGACAAACCGGGAGAAGTCGGTGTCGCTTCTGTGGGTTTTCCAGGCTTTGCCACGAAGCATCAGCAGCCTCGTCACTGGTGGCGGCCAGTCCTGACGTGATTTTGGTGAGGTGTGGCTTCCAGTAATGTCCTTTTTCCGTAACCTACAGTGTGTAATTTTGACGTCAGTTGGAAAGAGATTTTTCCGAAAGGGAACCGGTTTCTCCCTCAAAGCAGTTGCCTTTTATGAAGTTCCCATGAGAGCGGATCTTCAGCGGTGATGTACTCAGCAGTAGAAATCACCATCAGCAAGGCTTTGTGCTCTCTTTGCACCTCTTTCCCGGCCTTTGGGCTCTGGGCTGTAACAGCGGGGACACGGCCAAACCCTGTTCCTCTGCGTGTTGGGCACAGCCCAAAGCCTTGGCCAGTCCTTCAGTCCTTTTTGGTAGCCTGATGGATTGCGGCACCGGGGATTGGATTTCCCCCCGCCAAAAAAGTAAAACCATCTGGGGGGGGGGGTCCCTTTATCTCGCTGATTTTTCTGTGCTAAATTTGACTTTTATAAAAAAAAGTTAAAATTGTCTAATTTACAAACAGACTTGCATTGTTTAAAGTGCAACTGCCAAATAGCTGTAGCACGCAGTTTATTAGGTGTGCTTAAGCAGTACTTGTACTTATTTGCAAATAGAGGTGACTGCATGTTAGGGCGTTTTTCCCCCGGATGTTTTGAGGGTATGCTCTGAAGTACTTGGATCTCTGTCTGGCTTTCAGTGGGGCGTTTCCCCGGCAGACCAGGGAGTGACACAAGAGCGGACGGAAGGGAAGAGGGAAAGAAGGCGGACACGGGTTTATTTTCTGCTGTCGCACACTAATCTATAAAGTTTTTAAGGAGAAAATGCCGGGTTTGGATGAATGCCCCTCCGTCAGGCCCGGCCGCAGGGCCCCGTTGCCACGGCAACGGCCCCGCGCCCCCTCCTGGGCGTCTTCCCCATGGCAGCCGCTCCGGGGCGGATGGGGGGAGTTGGGCCAATCACAGCGCGGCCACCGCGCTCCGATTGGTGAGATTCCCTCGCCGGGGTGGTGTTCGGTGGAGATTGACGGCAGCGATGGGCCAATGGAGCAGGGCTTCCTATGAGGGGGGCGGGCGTCGGCCAATATGCACGCGGCGTGGGCGGGCTTAGGCGCTCTGGAAGCGGAGGGTGCCGGGGGAAAATGGCGGCCAGCTCGAAGTAGGAGGGCGGCGGCACGGGCAGAGAACAGGGCCCGACGGGCGAGTCCTCAGCCAGGCCGGTCCGGTCCGGTCCGGTCCCTCGGAGCCACCACGAACAAGTTGTGAGGCGGGTGGACCGCGTCAAGATGAGCAGGGGGCGGCGGGGGGCTTGAGTGTGCCGTGAGGGGGGACGGGGTGGTCTTGGGGTCCCTCGAGGGGTGATGGGGGGACCTAGAGTGGGGTTTGAGGAACAGTCCCTCTGAGGGGGAACGAGGAGGTGGAGGGAACCCGGGGTGTGTGTGGGGGAAAGGGTGGCCTGAGGGGAGCTGAAAGGAGAAACGGGGAGGATAAGGGGACCTTGAAGGCGGCTGGGTGGGCTGAGAGGTTATGGGCGGGCTGAGGGGGGATGGGGTAACAGGAGGCCTGGGGGGGGACTGAGGAGGAACGTGGGGAGATGGGGGGGGGGCCCTGCAGGTATCGTAGTGGGGGTTGGCCTGAGGGGAGCCCTGAGCTGGGAGGAGGGGTGGGGTCCAGGGGCCTGGGGGACCCCTGTTTTGGGGATCGGGGTGGCCTGATGCGGGCCCTGAGTTGGAGGAGGGTGTGAAGAGGAGATGGGAATGGGCTGAGGCGGGGGGTGTGTGTCTAGGGGCTGGAGAGGGGGCACTGTTGGGGCCTCCCCTGGCGTTTGGGGGAAAAATTGTTTGTTTTGAGGATGAAGTTGCCAGGAAAGCACGGAGCCCCAAGATTTGTGGGGCGATGAAAGTGCTGCCAAGGGATAGCAAGGACAAGCCACAGCTTTGTGTTCTGGCACCTTGGGTGTGGGAGCAATTGGTGGATATTCGATGGTTTTGACCCGGCCCTGGAAGAATGAAATAAGGTGCTTTTTGAGGATTAAGTTGCCAGGAAAGCAAGGAGCGCCAGGGTATCCTGAAAAGTGTCTCTAGTGCAACTAAAGCTGCCAGTGAGTCAAAAAAACGCAAAGCTGTAGTGGCCCCTATCAACAGCTGTACCACAGATGATGCCAAATGCTTTTTCCTCCAGTCGGCTATAGTCTTTGCAAACCTCCAAGAAAGAAGGAGGCTTTAGATTCCTACTCGGCTTTATGCTAAAGGGCTTTTTCCTCTCTCGGCAGAAGGTCAACTGCCACCGTTTCTCCGGGGTCGCCCTTTCTTCTGCCATGACAGCACAGGAGAGGTGGGAAGGATCCAGAGTGCTCTGCGAGTACAAGGTATGTTTGCGTTTCTCCCAAGGTCCTTGTGGTGTGGCTTTTGAAGTTAACATCAGTAAGGTCTGTTCTGGAGCATGTTATGCCCATGCAAAGCTTACTTCCCTCTTCTTCTTTTCTCTTCCCGAAAGCATAGTCTTCTCTTTCGGGGCGCTTACTAGTTAAATGATACCGTGAAAATAATTTTGTACTAAACGAGGGAAGAAACTGTTCATTAGAGTGCAGATACTCAGAAGAAACAGACTTTATTTTCACGATATCTTATAGAAGTATTCAAAAACTACTCCTGGTTGGGTAGCGCGCAAAAAACCCCCATAGTCAAATGATAACTGTGTGTTTTGGAGATGGACGGTGTCATGGTATCAATGCACAGCTGTGCAAGCTCAGTTAGCGCCAAAGGAAAGTCAAACGCTTTTATGGTATCGGTATTTCTATTGAATGCATATAAAGACAGGCACACCTTTTCGGCATGAAGTGAACGACCGAGCTTTGCTCTTTATTGTTCCTTATACTCTTTGAGGTTTTACCCTTCCCTCTCAGCCGCATTGACCGAGCGAGCGATAGGAGCAGCAGCAGCGCGCGGGCTGTAGCCCCAGCGCTGGGTCCCTCAGCGTCATTCTGGTCACGGCACAGCCTGGTCCTGCCCCTCGCAGGGTGATCTCCCTGCACCGCGCTGGGAGGAAGGGGCCAGGCGTTTCCCTGCACCAGCCAGAGGGTTCACCGTTACGCTAAGAACGTGTTCAAAATGGCATCAATTAGTTTTAATACGGACTTGAAGCGTCGGGATGGCTCCGGCTTTGGCAGGCTGTGCCGTCTTTGGAGCGGAGCTGTTTCCCCGCAATCCTCCTGTAGCTCAGCTCCTGTCCCGTCCCTCGGTCGGAGGGAATTCCTCTACTCTCTTTGGTGGTGGTTGTTTTGATGACGCCGAACTACAGTTGGGGTTTGTTGTTTGTTTTGCAGGTGCCTCGTTGCCCGCGTCTCGTGCTACTGGATAGATGGCCCAGCCCGGGTTTGCAGCCGGTGGTGGAGCCGCCTGAGGGGAAGGGGCCAGCCCCGGGCCTGGTCATTTGGTGCTGTCACTTTTGTGGTGAATAAAAAGGAGGGGTACTTGGGGAGTGATGATGTCGTTTTGGGCCATCCCAGCGTCACCAAAGGGGGTGGTGATGCGGCAGAGGAGCAGGTGAGCCGGGGATGTGGGGTCAAACGGGGTTCCCCCCTAAAAGAGGCGGGTCACAGCCGCCAAATATCTGAGAAGTCATGGGGGAGGATTTAAAAATAACAAAACCTGTAAATGTGAGTGTGAAGTGTTGAAATAGAGAACAATCTCTCATTTATATAGAGATGGAAAAATAATATTTCTGTATGTAAAAGGAGCTAAGAACAAAACGCTATATCTCTAAGGATTCTATGGTTCTGTGGTTCCATAGTATAAAAAAGATCTTGTAATATAAAAACATAAAATATTTCTAAAAAGATATTCGTGTCACAATAGATGTCTAAGGGGACAGTTTACGTGGATCTTGTACATAATGAGTGTTACATAATGTGTATGTTAATGTCAGTGTGTAAGTCTAAGCCTAAACAGATATTCTGTTTAAGTGTAACAAGAGAATACATTTTCCCCAAGTCTATACATGTGTAAATAAGTGCAGAGGTGTAAACGCCCGTGCTGTAGATGGTTCTTAACTGCACAGAAAGCCTATGGCTCGAAGGGATTTCAAAACTGGCCCTCCCCTCTACTCTCTCTTGCAGGCGTCCAAGCGCTTTCAAAAGCTGCCCCTTCCCCCGTTTCCCCTCCCGCTCTGGGGAGCTGGATTGGTGCAGCGGGAAAGGAGGGAAAAAACCCACCCCCGTTTTCCAGCAGGGACGCAAAGCTCCCCGATGTTTCTGTGGTGTGCGGCAGCAGTGAGGGCAGCGACACCCTTTGTACTGCGCAAGCGTGGCCCCACACCTGCAGTACCGGGATCTGTCCGCGAGGCGGCAGCAGTGAGCGCAGCGCCACACTTTCTACTGCGCATGCGCGACCGGGCGGGGCGACCTCACCATGGCGACCGCTCCTGGGCGGATTGGCAGGAGGCAGCAGGGATCTGGACAGGTTGGATCAATGGGCCAAGGCCAATGGGATGAGGTTTAATAAGGCCAAGTGCCGGGTCCTGCATTTTGGTCACAACAACCCCAAGCAACGCTACAGGCTTGGGGCTGAGTGGCTGGAAAGCTGCCCGGCAGAAAAGGACCTGGGAGTGATAGTGGACAGCGGGCTTAACATGAGCCAGCAGTGTGCCCAGGTGGCCAAGAAGGCCAATAGCATCCTGGCTTGTATCAGGAATAGCGTGGCCAGCAGGAGCAGGGAAGTCATCGTGCCTCTGTACTTGGCACTGGTGAGGCCTCGCCTCGAGTACTGTGTTCAGTTTTGGGCCCCTCACTACAGGAAAGACATTGAAGTGCTGGAGCGTGTCCAGAGGAGAACCACCAAGCTGGTGAGGGGTCTGGAGAACAAGTCCTATGAGGAGAGGCTGAGGGAACTGGGCATGTTTAGTTTGGGGAAGAGGAGGCTGAGGGGAGACCTCATTGCCCTCTACAACTACCTGAAAGGAAACTGTAGAGAGGCGGGGGTTGGCCTCTTCTCCCAAGGGAATAACGACAGGACCAGAGGAAATGGTATGAAGCTGCGGCAAGGGAGGTTTAGATTAGATATTAGGAAGAATTACTTTACTGAAAGAGTGGTCAAGCACTGGAACAGCCTGCCCAGGGAGGTGGTGGAGTCACCATCCCTGGAGGTATTTAAGAAAGGTGTAGACATGGCTCTTCAGGGCATGCTCTAGTGCCCGGGATTGTTGGTTTGTGATGGGGTGTTGTGTGTGAGGTTGTGGGTGTGGGGTTTAGTTGGTGGGTACTTTTGGTTTTGTTTTTGTGGTTTTTTTTTTTGTTTGTTTGTTTGCTTGTTTGTTTGTTTTTGTGTGTTGTGGGGTTTTTTTGTTTGTTTGTTTGTTTTTTAATGTGGTTGGCCTCGATGATCTCAAAGGTCCCTTCCAACCACTAAGATTCTGTGTGATTCTGTGTGACGAGCCAATCACAGCGCGGGAGCCACGCTCCGATTAGCCAGATCGCTCGCCACGCTCCGATTGGTCGGAGTGGGGATTGACGGCACGACGGACCAATGGAGCGGGCCTCTCCGAGGACGGGGGCGGGCGCCGGGAGCACGCCTAGTGGGCGCGTGGCACGGGCGGGCCGAGGCGCTCCGGAGCGGAGGGGGCCGGGGGAAAATGGCGGGCAGCGCGAAATGGCTGCGGCGCGGCGTGGCGTGGTCCGGCCCGGCCCGGTCGGAAAGCACCGGGCAGCCGGACGGCGTCGCGAGGCAGGTGGACAGCGTCGAGGAAGGGGTGGTGGGGGGGGAGGGAGCGCGAGGAAGGCGGCCGGCAGCGGCGGTGGGCCTGAGGGGGCTGTGAGGGGAGACGGCGAAGGGGGGTGATGGGGGCTGAGGTGTCTGGGGAGGTGCTTGCTCTCCCGGGGCCGGCAAACAGGCTCGCGTGGCTGGTTTTGGGGCTTTGGCAAGAGAGGGAGTTGTGTGGCTTTGGGCTCAGGAGCGGGGGTGGAGCCCGGCGTTTTGGGGCCTTGAGCAGAGGCTGGGCATCTGGGTTTTAGGGCTCAGAAAGGGGCACTAAGTGATGTGGATTGGGGGGCAAGAGCAGAAGCCGTTTGGGCTGGTTTTGCAGAGGGGGGTCAGGAGGGCGTTGGGGGCTGCGGGGGAAAGCAGGGGCTGGGCAGGGGTGCGGGGAGGCTCCCCGGAGGCGGAGGGTCTGGTCACGTCGGACCCCGAAGTTTGGGTGAACTCCATGTCTGAGGTGGTCTGTGGGGGGAAAAGGCGCTTTTTGGGCCCCGCACGCCTCTTTGAGTCCAGCTTTTCTTTGTGTACTGCTTAGGATAGTTGTTAAGTAATTAGTCATACAAACTGATCCCTATTTATGTTGTGTACAGCAGAGGAATGAGCTGCCGGCCACCCCAGGAAGTGCAGCGCAGGCAAGCGCCGAGCAGCGGCCCGGGGACGGGTAGACGCAGGCACCGTGGAGCGAAGCCAGAGGAGGCCCCAGGTGGTCGGGAGCTGGAGCACCGGAGGTCAGGCAGAGGGGCCAAGGGTGCGGTCTCTTGTCGGCCTGGAGAAGAGGGAGCACAGGGGCAGAAGTCCGCTGTGGGGGGTGTTGGCTGGGGCCTGCCACGGCCTCTGTGAGGGGGTGGCAAGCGCTGCCCCAGCCGGGGCACAGCCACGGCACAGCCGGACACAGCCATAGCACAGCCAGTGCCAGGCGTGGGCATCTCTATGGCTCTACGATGGGGTCACAGCATCGTACCTGGTGGCCGTGGTGACCATGGGGTATTTAAGGAGCGGGAGCCCTGGGATGCCCACACCCAGGAGAGCAGCTCCCTCTGGAAGTAGCAATTTCCCTGGGTGCCAGCGGCAGATCTACGGCCAAGGACGCCGACAAGGGGCTGCTGAGCCAGCAGGAGAGGCGCCAGGTGAGGGACCGGGCAGGAGGTGGTGGGATGGGGCTGCACAGGGCTGCCCCCCTTGGAGCCGGGGCTGGGCTCGCTGTCAGCGTGAGGGCTGCTGTGCCAAGGCAGCCCCCTCCATCCCATGCTTTCTCCTCCTCCTGCCTGCAGGTGGCCCAGAGGCAGCGCTGCAGGGCAGGCGGAGCCCGGCCTCGTCCCTTCGTAGGGACGGACTGCCACGGCTCCCCTGCCCAGAGACCTCACTGGCCACCGGGAGGTGCCGCACAGAGGTAGGGAGCCTGCGGGAGACGGGGCCAAACACCTTCGCCAGCCCGGGAGCTGTCGATGGGGCGGGTGGGAGGTGCAGGAGGGGACGGGGGGCTCGGCCCCCATCACAAGCTGGGCCCCGTGTGCCATGCCTGGCAAGCTGAGTCCAGGCATGCCAGGGATGCTCCCGGGAGTCACTGTAGGGCAACCAGTCCTCTCCCAGGGGGACGAGCGCTGTCCTGGGGGCTGGTGGGGGATCCCGGCCACAGGAGCTCTTCTGGGTGGGATGCAGGGACAAGGGCCACAGTGACACAGCCCCTCTCTTCTCGGCTTCTCTTGCAGATGGATGGTGTGGTGCGCCGTGAGGCACGGCCCTGCAACAGGTTGGTGCTGCAGGAGGAGACTACCCCCAGGGAGGCAGCAGCACCCACAGCTCAGCTGCAGGGACCCACGAGCACCGGCTGCAAGCTGCCACCTCTGCCGGCAGCTCCCTCGGCATCTCCTGCTGGGGACTGGGAAACGGCCAGCAGCGTGGCAGCCAGCAGCCACCGACAGCCGGTCCCACCAGCTCGGGGCCTGTGCGGTGAGCGGGGCAGAGCCGCGAGGGTGAGGAGGGTGAGGCTTGCCCCGCTCAGCCCCACAGCCGACACCGCAGCTGTGAGGGATGCCGCCCGGAGCATCGCCAATGAGGTCCTGGGCAAGGTTTTCCCAGCGAGCCGGGGACCCAGCCAACAGGCAGCGGCACTGTGGGATGGGTCCTCACACACAGCAGGGCCGTGGCCATCACAGCAAGATCTGAGGAGGTGTTGATGGCTAGCGGCGGCAAGGCCCCCACAGCTCGGCCCGTGCCTGAGCCCTGTGAAGCCTGGGGCACCGGTGCTGCCAGCAGCGCCCCTGCGCCAGCTTCCCCGGGCAGGGACACAGGGCCAGGGCGCCGGGGACGAGCAGCAGTTCACGAGCCAGCAAGGTCGGCACTGCGTGTCAACTGCGACCTCAATGAGAGGTTGCTGTGGACACACCACAGGAGCTTTGCGGAGGAGCCATCCATCCTGTGCTGAAAGCCATCGAGGTCAAAGAAGAGATGTGGACAAACCAGGAGAAGTCGGTGTCGCTTCTGTGGGTTTTCCAGGCTTTGCCACGAAGCATCAGCAGCCTCGTCACTGGTGGCGGCCAGTCCTGACGTGATTTTGGTGAGGTGTGGCTTCCAGTAATGTCCTTTTTCCGTAACCTACAGTGTGTAATTTTGACGTCAGTTGGAAAGAGATTTTTCCGAAAGGGAACCGGTTTCTCCCTCAAAGCAGTTGCCTTTTATGAAGTTCCCATGAGAGCGGATCTTCAGCGGTGATGTACTCAGCAGTAGAAATCACCATCAGCAAGGCTTTGTGCTCTCTTTGCACCTCTTTCCCGGCCTTTGGGCTCTGGGCTGTAACAGCGGGGACACGGCCAAACCCTGTTCCTCTGCGTGTTGGGCACAGCCCAAAGCCTTGGCCAGTCCTTCAGTCCTTTTTGGTAGCCTGATGGATTGCGGCACCGGGGATTGGATTTCCCCCCGCCAAAAAAGTAAAACCATCTGGGGGGGGGGGGTCCCTTTATCTCGCTGATTTTTCTGTGCTAAATTTGACTTTTATAAAAAAAAGTTAAAATTGTCTAATTTACAAACAGACTTGCATTGTTTAAAGTGCAACTGCCAAATAGCTGTAGCACGCAGTTTATTAGGTGTGCTTAAGCAGTACTTGTACTTGTTTGCAAATAGAGGTGACTGCATGTTAGGGCGTTTTTCCCCCGGATGTTTTGAGGGTATGCTCTGAAGTACTTGGATCTCTGTCTGGCTTTCAGTGGGGCGTTTCCCCAGCAGACCAGGGAGTGACACAAGAGCGGACGGAAGGGAAGAGGGAAAGAAGGCGGACACGGGTTTATTTTCTGCTGTCGCACACTAATCTATAAAGTTTTTAAGGAGAAAATGCCGGGTTTGGATGAATGCCCCTCCGTCAGGCCCGGCCGCAGGGCCCCGTTGCCACGGCAACGGCCCCGCGCCCCCTCCTGGGCGTCTTCCCCATGGCAGCCGCTCCGGGGCGGATGGGGGGAGTTGGGCCAATCACAGCGCGGCCACCGCGCTCCGATTGGTGAGATTCCCTCGCCGGGGTGGTGTTCGGTGGAGATTGACGGCAGCGATGGGCCAATGGAGCAGGGCTTCCTATGAGGGGGGCGGGCGTCGGCCAATATGCACGCGGCGTGGGCGGGCTTAGGCGCTCTGGAAGCGGAGGGTGCCGGGGGAAAATGGCGGCCAGCTCGAAGTAGGAGGGCGGCGGCACGGGCAGAGAACAGGGCCCGACGGGCGAGTCCTCAGCCAGGCCGGTCCGGTCCGGTCCGGTCCCTCGGAGCCACCACGAACAAGTTGTGAGGCGGGTGGACCGCGTCAAGATGAGCAGGGGGCGGCGGGGGGCTTGAGTGTGCCGTGAGGGGGGACGGGGTGGTCTTGGGGTCCCTCGAGGGGTGATGGGGGGACCTAGAGTGGGGTTTGAGGAACAGTCCCTCTGAGGGGGAACGAGGAGGTGGAGGGAACCCGGGGTGTGTGTGGGGGAAAGGGTGGCCTGAGGGGAGCTGAAAGGAGAAACGGGGAGGATAAGGGGACCTTGAAGACGGCTGGGTGGGCTGAGAGGTTATGGGCGGGCTGAGGGGGGATGGGGTAACAGGAGGCCTGGGGGGGGACTGAGGAGGAACATGGGGAGATGGGGGGGGGGCCCTGCAGGTATCGTAGTGGGGGTTGGCCTGAGGGGAGCCCTGAGCTGGGAGGAGGGGTGGGGTCCAGGGGCCTGGGGGACCCCTGTTTTGGGGATTGGGGTGGCCTGATGCGGGCCCTGAGTTGGAGGAGGGTGTGAAGAGGAGATGGGAATGGGCTGAGGCGGGGGGTGTGTGTCTAGGGGCTGGAGAGGGGGCACTGTTGGGGCCTCCCCTGGCGTTTGGGGGAAAAATTGTTTGTTTTGAGGATGAAGTTGCCAGGAAAGCACGGAGCCCCAAGATTTGTGGGGCGATGAAAGTGCTGCCAAGGGATAGCAAGGACAAGCCACAGCTTTGTGTTCTGGCACCTTGGGTGTGGGAGCAATTGGTGGATATTCGATGGTTTTGACCCGGCCCTGGAAGAATGAAATAAGGTGCTTTTTGAGGATTAAGTTGCCAGGAAAGCAAGGAGCGCCAGGGTATCCTGAAAAGTGTCTCTAGTGCAACTAAAGCTGCCAGTGAGTCAAAAAAACGCAAAGCTGTAGTGGCCCCTATCAACAGCTGTACCACAGATGATGCCAAATGCTTTTTCCTCCAGTCGGCTATAGTCTTTGCAAACCTCCAAGAAAGAAGGAGGCTTTAGATTCCTACTCGGCTTTATGCTAAAGGGCTTTTTCCTCTCTCGGCAGAAGGTCAACTGCCACCGTTTCTCCGGGGTCGCCCTTTCTTCTGCCGTGACAGCACAGGAGAGGTGGGAAGGATCCAGAGTGCTCTGCGAGTACAAGGTATGTTTGCGTTTCTCCCAAGGTCCTTGTGGTGTGGCTTTTGAAGTTAACATCAGTAAGGTCTGTTCTGGAGCATGTTATGCCCATGCAAAGCTTACTTCCCTCTTCTTCTTTTCTCTTCCCGAAAGCATAGTCTTCTCTTTCGGGGCGCTTACTAGTTAAATGATACCGTGAAAATAATTTTGTACTAAACGAGGGAAGAAACTGTTCATTAGAGTGCAGATACTCAGAAGAAACAGACTTTATTTTCACGATATCTTATAGAAGTATTCAAAAACTACTCCTGGTTGGGTAGCGCGCAAAAAACCCCCATAGTCAAATGATAACTGTGTGTTTTGGAGATGGACGGTGTCATGGTATCAATGCACAGCTGTGCAAGCTCAGTTAGCGCCAAAGGAAAGTCAAACGCTTTTATGGTATCGGTATTTCTATTGAATGCATATAAAGACAGGCACACCTTTTCGGCATGAAGTGAACGACCGAGCTTTGCTCTTTATTGTTCCTTATACTCTTTGAGGTTTTACCCTTCCCTCTCAGCCGCATTGACCGAGCGAGCGATAGGAGCAGCAGCAGCGCGCGGGCTGTAGCCCCAGCGCTGGGTCCCTCAGCGTCATTCTGGTCACGGCACAGCCTGGTCCTGCCCCTCGCAGGGTGATCTCCCTGCACCGCGCTGGGAGGAAGGGGCCAGGCGTTTCCCTGCACCAGCCAGAGGGTTCACCGTTACGCTAAGAACGTGTTCAAAATGGCATCAATTAGTTTTAATACGGACTTGAAGCGTCGGGATGGCTCCGGCTTTGGCAGGCTGTGCCGTCTTTGGAGCGGAGCTGTTTCCCCGCAATCCTCCTGTAGCTCAGCTCCTGTCCCGTCCCTCGGTCGGAGGGAATTCCTCTACTCTCTTCGGTGGTGGTTGTTTTGATGACGCCGAACTACAGTTGGGGTTTGTTGTTTGTTTTGCAGGTGCCTCGTTGCCCGCGTCTCGTGCTACTGGATAGATGGCCCAGCCCGGGTTTGCGGCCGGTGGTGGAGCCGCCTGAGGGGAAGGGGCCAGCCCCGGGCCTGGTCATTTGGTGCTGTCACTTTTGTGGTGAATAAAAAGGAGGGGTACTTGGGGAGTGATGATGTCGTTTTGGGCCATCCCAGCGTCACCAAAGGGGGTGGTGATGCGGCAGAGGAGCAGGTGAGCCGGGGATGTGGGGTCAAACGGGGTTCCCCCCTAAAAGAGGCGGGTCACAGCCGCCAAATATCTGAGAAGTCATGGGGGAGGATTTAAAAATAACAAAACCTGTAAATGTGAGTGTGAAGTGTTGAAATAGAGAACAATCTCTCATTTATATAGAGATGGAAAAATAATATTTCTGTATGTAAAAGGAGCTAAGAACAAAGCGCTATATCTCTAAGGATTCTATGGTTCTGTGGTTCCATAGTATAAAAAAGATCTTGTAATATAAAAACATAAAATATTTCTAAAAAGATATTCGTGTCACAATAGATGTCTAAGGGGACAGTTTACGTGGATCTTGTACATAATGAGTGTTACATAATGTGTATGTTAATGTCAGTGTGTAAGTCTAAGCCTAAACAGATATTCTGTTTAAGTGTAACAAGAGAATACATTTTCCCCAAGTCTATACATGTGTAAATAAGTGCAGAGGTGTAAACGCCCGTGCTGTAGATGGTTCTTAACTGCACAGAAAGCCTATGGCTCGAAGGGATTTCAAAACTGGCCCTCCCCTCTACTCTCTCTTGCAGGCGTCCAAGCGCTTTCAAAAGCTGCCCCTTCCCCCGTTTCCCCTCCCGCTCTGGGGAGCTGGATTGGTGCAGCGGGAAAGGAGGGAAAAAACCCACCCCCGTTTTCCAGCAGGGACGCAAAGCTCCCCGATGTTTCTGTGGTGTGCGGCAGCAGTGAGGGCAGCGACACCCTTTGTACTGCGCAAGCGTGGCCCCACACCTGCAGTACCGGGATCTGTCCGCGAGGCGGCAGCAGTGAGCGCAGCGCCACACTTTCTACTGCGCATGCGCGACCGGGCGGGGCGACCTCACCATGGCGACCGCTCCTGGGCGGATTGGCAGGAGGCAGCAGGGATCTGGACAGGTTGGATCAATGGGCCAAGGCCAATGGGATGAGGTTTAATAAGGCCAAGTGCCGGGTCCTGCATTTTGGTCACAACAACCCCAAGCAACGCTACAGGCTTGGGGCTGAGTGGCTGGAAAGCTGCCCGGCAGAAAAGGACCTGGGAGTGATAGTGGACAGCGGGCTTAACATGAGCCAGCAGTGTGCCCAGGTGGCCAAGAAGGCCAATAGCATCCTGGCTTGTATCAGGAATAGCGTGGCCAGCAGGAGCAGGGAAGTCATCGTGCCTCTGTACTTGGCACTGGTGAGGCCTCGCCTCGAGTACTGTGTTCAGTTTTGGGCCCCTCACTACAGGAAAGACATTGAAGTGCTGGAGCGTGTCCAGAGGAGAACCACCAAGCTGGTGAGGGGTCTGGAGAACAAGTCCTATGAGGAGAGGCTGAGGGAACTGGGCATGTTTAGTTTGGGGAAGAGGAGGCTGAGGGGAGACCTCATTGCCCTCTACAACTACCTGAAAGGAAACTGTAGAGAGGCGGGGGTTGGCCTCTTCTCCCAAGGGAATAACGACAGGACCAGAGGAAATGGTATGAAGCTGCGGCAAGGGAGGTTTAGATTAGATATTAGGAAGAATTACTTTACTGAAAGAGTGGTCAAGCACTGGAACAGCCTGCCCAGGGAGGTGGTGGAGTCACCATCCCTGGAGGTATTTAAGAAAGGTGTAGACATGGCTCTTCAGGGCATGCTCTAGTGCCCGGGATTGTTGGTTTGTGATGGGGTGTTGTGTGTGAGGTTGTGGGTGTGGGGTTTAGTTGGTGGGTACTTTTGGTTTTGTTTTTGTGGGTTTTTTTTTTGTTTGTTTGTTTGCTTGTTTGTTTGTTTTTGTGTGTTGTGGGGTTTTTTTGTTTGTTTGTTTGTTTTTTAATGTGGTTGGCCTCGATGATCTCAAAGGTCCCTTCCAACCACTAAGATTCTGTGTGATTCTGTGTGACGAGCCAATCACAGCGCGGGAGCCGCGCTCCGATTAGCCAGATCGCTCGCCACGCTCCGATTGGTCGGAGTGGGGATTGACGGCACGACGGACCAATGGAGCGGGCCTCTCCGAGGACGGGGGCGGGCGCCGGGAGCACGCCTAGTGGGCGCGTGGCACGGGCGGGCCGAGGCGCTCCGGAGCGGAGGGGGCCGGGGGAAAATGGCGGGCAGCGCGAAATGGCTGCGGCGCGGCGTGGCGTGGTCCGGCCCGGCCCGGTCGGAAAGCACCGGGCAGCCGGACGGCGTCGCGAGGCAGGTGGACAGCGTCGAGGAAGGGGGGGGGGGGGGGAGGGAGCGCGAGGAAGGCGGCCGGCAGCGGCGGTGGGCCTGAGGAGGCTGTGAGGGGAGACGGCGAAGGGGGGTGATGGGGGCTGAGGTGTCTGGGGAGGTGCTTGCTCTCCCGGGGCCGGCAAACAGGCTCGCGTGGCTGGTTTTGGGGCTTTGGCAAGAGAGGGAGTTGTGTGGCTTTGGGCTCAGGAGCGGGGGTGGAGCCCGGCGTTTTGGGGCCTTGAGCAGAGGCTGGGCATCTGGGTTTTAGGGCTCAGAAAGGGGCACTAAGTGATGTGGATTGGGGGGCAAGAGCAGAAGCCGTTTGGGCTGGTTTTGCAGAGGGGGGTCAGGAGGGCGTTGGGGGCTGCGGGGGAAAGCAGGGGCTGGGCAGGGGTGCGGGGAGGCTCCCCGGAGGCGGAGGGTCTGGTCACGTCGGACCCCGAAGTTTGGGTGAACTCCATGTCTGAGGTGGTCTGTGGGGGGAAAAGGCGCTTTTTGGGCCCCGCACGCCTCTTTGAGTCCAGCTTTTCTTTGTGTACTGCTTAGGATAGTTGTTAAGTAATTAGTCATACAAACTGATCCCTATTTATGTTGTGTACAGCAGAGGAATGAGCTGCCGGCCACCCCAGGAAGTGCAGCGCAGGCAAGCGCCGAGCAGCGGCCCGGGGACGGGTAGACGCAGGCACCGTGGAGCGAAGCCAGAGGAGGCCCCAGGTGGTCGGGAGCTGGAGCACCGGAGGTCAGGCAGAGGGGCCAAGGGTGCGGTCTCTTGTCGGCCTGGAGAAGAGGGAGCACAGGGGCAGAAGTCCGCTGTGGGGGGTGTTGGCTGGGGCCTGCCACGGCCTCTGTGAGGGGGTGGCAAGCGCTGCCCCAGCCGGGGCACAGCCACGGCACAGCCGGACACAGCCATAGCACAGCCAGTGCCAGGCGTGGGCATCTCTATGGCTCTACGATGGGGTCACAGCATCGTACCTGGTGGCCGTGGTGACCATGGGGTATTTAAGGAGCGGGAGCCCTGGGATGCCCACACCCAGGAGAGCAGCTCCCTCTGGAAGTAGCAATTTCCCTGGGTGCCAGCGGCAGATCTACGGCCAAGGACGCCGACAAGGGGCTGCTGAGCCAGCAGGAGAGGCGCCAGGTGAGGGACCGGGCAGGAGGTGGTGGGATGGGGCTGCACAGGGCTGCCCCCCTTGGAGCCGGGGCTGGGCTCGCTGTCAGCGTGAGGGCTGCTGTGCCAAGGCAGCCCCCTCCATCCCATGCTTTCTCCTCCTCCTGCCTGCAGGTGGCCCAGAGGCAGCGCTGCAGGGCAGGCGGAGCCCGGCCTCGTCCCTTCGTAGGGACGGACTGCCACGGCTCCCCTGCCCAGAGACCTCACTGGCCACCGGGAGGTGCCGCACAGAGGTAGGGAGCCTGCGGGAGACGGGGCCAAACACCTTCGCCAGCCCGGGAGCTGTCGATGGGGCGGGTGGGAGGTGCAGGAGGGGACGGGGGGCTCGGCCCCCATCACAAGCTGGGCCCCGTGTGCCATGCCTGGCAAGCTGAGTCCAGGCATGCCAGGGATGCTCCCGGGAGTCACTGTAGGGCAACCAGTCCTCTCCCAGGGGGACGAGCGCTGTCCTGGGGGCTGGTGGGGGATCCCGGCCACAGGAGCTCTTCTGGGTGGGATGCAGGGACAAGGGCCACAGTGACACAGCCCCTCTCTTCTCGGCTTCTCTTGCAGATGGATGGTGTGGTGCGCCGTGAGGCACGGCCCTGCAACAGGTTGGTGCTGCAGGAGGAGACTACCCCCAGGGAGGCAGCAGCACCCACAGCTCAGCTGCAGGGACCCACGAGCACCGGCTGCAAGCTGCCACCTCTGCCGGCAGCTCCCTCGGCATCTCCTGCTGGGGACTGGGAAACGGCCAGCAGCGTGGCAGCCAGCAGCCACCGACAGCCGGTCCCACCAGCTCGGGGCCTGTGCGGTGAGCGGGGCAGAGCCGCGAGGGTGAGGAGGGTGAGGCTTGCCCCGCTCAGCCCCACAGCCGACACCGCAGCTGTGAGGGACGCCGCCCGGAGCATCGCCAATGAGGTCCTGGGCAAGGTTTTCCCAGCGAGCCGGGGACCCAGCCAACAGGCAGCGGCACTGTGGGATGGGTCCTCACACACAGCAGGGCCGTGGCCATCACAGCAAGATCTGAGGAGGTGTTGATGGCTAGCGGCGGCAAGGCCCCCACAGCTCGGCCCGTGCCTGAGCCCTGTGAAGCCTGGGGCACCGGTGCTGCCAGCAGCGCCCCTGCGCCAGCTTCCCCGGGCAGGGACACAGGGCCAGGGCGCCGGGGACGAGCAGCAGTTCACGAGCCAGCAAGGTCGGCACTGCGTGTCAACTGCGACCTCAATGAGAGGTTGCTGTGGACACACCACAGGAGCTTTGCGGAGGAGCCATCCATCCTGTGCTGAAAGCCATCGAGGTCAAAGAAGAGATGTGGACAAACCAGGAGAAGTCGGTGTCGCTTCTGTGGGTTTTCCAGGCTTTGCCACGAAGCATCAGCAGCCTCGTCACTGGTGGCGGCCAGTCCTGACGTGATTTTGGTGAGGTGTGGCTTCCAGTAATGTCCTTTTTCCGTAACCTACAGTGTGTAATTTTGACGTCAGTTGGAAAGAGATTTTTCCGAAAGGGAACCGGTTTCTCCCTCAAAGCAGTTGCCTTTTATGAAGTTCCCATGAGAGCGGATCTTCAGCGGTGATGTACTCAGCAGTAGAAATCACCATCAGCAAGGCTTTGTGCTCTCTTTGCACCTCTTTCCCGGCCTTTGGGCTCTGGGCTGTAACAGCGGGGACACGGCCAAACCCTGTTCCTCTGCGTGTTGGGCACAGCCCAAAGCCTTGGCCAGTCCTTCAGTCCTTTTTGGTAGCCTGATGGATTGCGGCACCGGGGATTGGATTTCCCCCCGCCAAAAAAGTAAAACCATCTGGGGGGGGGTGTCCCTTTATCTCGCTGATTTTTCTGTGCTAAATTTGACTTTTATAAAAAAAAGTTAAAATTGTCTAATTTACAAACAGACTTGCATTGTTTAAAGTGCAACTGCCAAATAGCTGTAGCACGCAGTTTATTAGGTGTGCTTAAGCAGTACTTGTACTTGTTTGCAAATAGAGGTGACTGCATGTTAGGGCGTTTTTCCCCCGGATGTTTTGAGGGTATGCTCTGAAGTACTTGGATCTCTGTCTGGCTTTCAGTGGGGCGTTTCCCCGGCAGACCAGGGAGTGACACAAGAGCGGACGGAAGGGAAGAGGGAAAGAAGGCGGACACGGGTTTATTTTCTGCTGTCGCACACTAATCTATAAAGTTTTTAAGGAGAAAATGCCGGGTTTGGATGAATGCCCCTCCGTCGGGCCCGGCCGCAGGGCCCCGTTGCCACGGCAACGGCCCCGCGCCCCCTCCTGGGCGTCTTCCCCATGGCAGCCGCTCCGGGGCGGATGGGGGGAGTTGGGCCAATCACAGCGCGGCCACCGCGCTCCGATTGGTGAGATTCCCTCGCCGGGGTGGTGTTCGGTGGAGATTGACGGCAGCGATGGGCCAATGGAGCAGGGCTTCCTATGAGGGGGGCGGGCGTCGGCCAATATGCACGCGGCGTGGGCGGGCTTAGGCGCTCTGGAAGCGGAGGGTGCCGGGGGAAAATGGCGGCCAGCTCGAAGTAGGAGGGCGGCGGCACGGGCAGAGAACAGGGCCCGACGGGCGAGTCCTCAGCCAGGCCGGTCCGGTCCGGTCCGGTCCCTCGGAGCCACCACGAACAAGTTGTGAGGCGGGTGGACCGCGTCAAGATGAGCAGGGGGCGGCGGGGGGCTTGAGTGTGCCGTGAGGGGGGACGGGGTGGTCTTGGGGTCCCTCGAGGGGTGATGGGGGGACCTAGAGTGGGGTTTGAGGAACAGTCCCTCTGAGGGGGAACGAGGAGGTGGAGGGAACCCGGGGTGTGTGTGGGGGAAAGGGTGGCCTGAGGGGAGCTGAAAGGAGAAACGGGGAGGATAAGGGGACCTTGAAGACGGCTGGGTGGGCTGAGAGGTTATGGGCGGGCTGAGGGGGGATGGGGTAACAGGAGGCCTGGGGGGGGACTGAGGAGGAACATGGGGAGATGGGGGGGGGGCCCTGCAGGTATCGTAGTGGGGGTTGGCCTGAGGGGAGCCCTGAGCTGGGAGGAGGGGTGGGGTCCAGGGGCCTGGGGGACCCCTGTTTTGGGGATCGGGGTGGCCTGATGCGGGCCCTGAGTTGGAGGAGGGTGTGAAGAGGAGATGGGAATGGGCTGAGGCGGGGGGTGTGTGTCTAGGGGCTGGAGAGGGGGCACTGTTGGGGCCTCCCCTGGCGTTTGGGGGAAAAATTGTTTGTTTTGAGGATGAAGTTGCCAGGAAAGCACGGAGCCCCAAGATTTGTGGGGCGATGAAAGTGCTGCCAAGGGATAGCAAGGACAAGCCACAGCTTTGTGTTCTGGCACCTTGGGTGTGGGAGCAATTGGTGGATATTCGATGGTTTTGACCCGGCCCTGGAAGAATGAAATAAGGTGCTTTTTGAGGATTAAGTTGCCAGGAAAGCAAGGAGCGCCAGGGTATCCTGAAAAGTGTCTCTAGTGCAACTAAAGCTGCCAGTGAGTCAAAAAAACGCAAAGCTGTAGTGGCCCCTATCAACAGCTGTACCACAGATGATGCCAAATGCTTTTTCCTCCAGTCGGCTATAGTCTTTGCAAACCTCCAAGAAAGAAGGAGGCTTTAGATTCCTACTCGGCTTTATGCTAAAGGGCTTTTTCCTCTCTCGGCAGAAGGTCAACTGCCACCGTTTCTCCGGGGTCGCCCTTTCTTCTGCCGTGACAGCACAGGAGAGGTGGGAAGGATCCAGAGTGCTCTGCGAGTACAAGGTATGTTTGCGTTTCTCCCAAGGTCCTTGTGGTGTGGCTTTTGAAGTTAACATCAGTAAGGTCTGTTCTGGAGCATGTTATGCCCATGCAAAGCTTACTTCCCTCTTCTTCTTTTCTCTTCCCGAAAGCATAGTCTTCTCTTTCGGGGCGCTTACTAGTTAAATGATACCGTGAAAATAATTTTGTACTAAACGAGGGAAGAAACTGTTCATTAGAGTGCAGATACTCAGAAGAAACAGACTTTATTTTCACGATATCTTATAGAAGTATTCAAAAACTACTCCTGGTTGGGTAGCGCGCAAAAAACCCCCATAGTCAAATGATAACTGTGTGTTTTGGAGATGGACGGTGTCATGGTATCAATGCACAGCTGTGCAAGCTCAGTTAGCGCCAAAGGAAAGTCAAACGCTTTTATGGTATCGGTATTTCTATTGAATGCATATAAAGACAGGCACACCTTTTCGGCATGAAGTGAACGACCGAGCTTTGCTCTTTATTGTTCCTTATACTCTTTGAGGTTTTACCCTTCCCTCTCAGCCGCATTGACCGAGCGAGCGATAGGAGCAGCAGCAGCGCGCGGGCTGTAGCCCCAGCGCTGGATCCCTCAGCGTCATTCTGGTCACGGCACAGCCTGGTCCTGCCCCTCGCAGGGTGATCTCCCTGCACCGCGCTGGGAGGAAGGGGCCAGGCGTTTCCCTGCACCAGCCAGAGGGTTCACCGTTACGCTAAGAACGTGTTCAAAATGGCATCAATTAGTTTTAATACGGACTTGAAGCGTCGGGATGGCTCCGGCTTTGGCAGGCTGTGCCGTCTTTGGAGCGGAGCTGTTTCCCCGCAATCCTCCTGTAGCTCAGCTCCTGTCCCGTCCCTCGGTCGGAGGGAATTCCTCTACTCTCTTCGGTGGTGGTTGTTTTGATGACGCCGAACTACAGTTGGGGTTTGTTGTTTGTTTTGCAGGTGCCTCGTTGCCCGCGTCTCGTGCTACTGGATAGATGGCCCAGCCCGGGTTTGCGGCCGGTGGTGGAGCCGCCTGAGGGGAAGGGGCCAGCCCCGGGCCTGGTCATTTGGTGCTGTCACTTTTGTGGTGAATAAAAAGGAGGGGTACTTGGGGAGTGATGATGTCGTTTTGGGCCATCCCAGCGTCACCAAAGGGGGTGGTGATGCGGCAGAGGAGCAGGTGAGCCGGGGATGTGGGGTCAAACGGGGTTCCCCCCTAAAAGAGGCGGGTCACAGCCGCCAAATATCTGAGAAGTCATGGGGGAGGATTTAAAAATAACAAAACCTGTAAATGTGAGTGTGAAGTGTTGAAATAGAGAACAATCTCTCATTTATATAGAGATGGAAAAATAATATTTCTGTATGTAAAAGGAGCTAAGAACAAAGCGCTATATCTCTAAGGATTCTATGGTTCTGTGGTTCCATAGTATAAAAAAGATCTTGTAATATAAAAACATAAAATATTTCTAAAAAGATATTCGTGTCACAATAGATGTCTAAGGGGACAGTTTACGTGGATCTTGTACATAATGAGTGTTACATAATGTGTATGTTAATGTCAGTGTGTAAGTCTAAGCCTAAACAGATATTCTGTTTAAGTGTAACAAGAGAATACATTTTCCCCAAGTCTATACATGTGTAAATAAGTGCAGAGGTGTAAACGCCCGTGCTGTAGATGGTTCTTAACTGCACAGAAAGCCTATGGCTCGAAGGGATTTCAAAACTGGCCCTCCCCTCTACTCTCTCTTGCAGGCGTCCAAGCGCTTTCAAAAGCTGCCCCTTCCCCCGTTTCCCCTCCCGCTCTGGGGAGCTGGATTGGTGCAGCGGGAAAGGAGGGAAAAAACCCACCCCCGTTTTCCAGCAGGGACGCAAAGCTCCCCGATGTTTCTGTGGTGTGCGGCAGCAGTGAGGGCAGCGACACCCTTTGTACTGCGCAAGCGTGGCCCCACACCTGCAGTACCGGGATCTGTCCGCGAGGCGGCAGCAGTGAGCGCAGCGCCACGCTTTCTACTGCGCATGCGCGACCGGGCGGGGCGACCTCACCATGGCGACCGCTCCTGGGCGGATTGGCAGGAGGCAGCAGGGATCTGGACAGGTTGGATCAATGGGCCAAGGCCAATGGGATGAGGTTTAATAAGGCCAAGTGCCGGGTCCTGCATTTTGGTCACAACAACCCCAAGCAACGCTACAGGCTTGGGGCTGAGTGGCTGGAAAGCTGCCCGGCAGAAAAGGACCTGGGAGTGATAGTGGACAGCGGGCTTAACATGAGCCAGCAGTGTGCCCAGGTGGCCAAGAAGGCCAATAGCATCCTGGCTTGTATCAGGAATAGCGTGGCCAGCAGGAGCAGGGAAGTCATCGTGCCTCTGTACTTGGCACTGGTGAGGCCTCGCCTCGAGTACTGTGTTCAGTTTTGGGCCCCTCACTACAGGAAAGACATTGAAGTGCTGGAGCGTGTCCAGAGGAGAACCACCAAGCTGGTGAGGGGTCTGGAGAACAAGTCCTATGAGGAGAGGCTGAGGGAACTGGGCATGTTTAGTTTGGGGAAGAGGAGGCTGAGGGGAGACCTCATTGCCCTCTACAACTACCTGAAAGGAAACTGTAGAGAGGCGGGGGTTGGCCTCTTCTCCCAAGGGAATAACGACAGGACCAGAGGAAATGGTATGAAGCTGCGGCAAGGGAGGTTTAGATTAGATATTAGGAAGAATTACTTTACTGAAAGAGTGGTCAAGCACTGGAACAGCCTGCCCAGGGAGGTGGTGGAGTCACCATCCCTGGAGGTATTTAAGAAAGGTGTAGACATGGCTCTTCAGGGCATGCTCTAGTGCCCGGGATTGTTGGTTTGTGATGGGGTGTTGTGTGTGAGGTTGTGGGTGTGGGGTTTAGTTGGTGGGTACTTTTGGTTTTGTTTTTGTGGTTTTTTTTTTTGTTTGTTTGTTTGCTTGTTTGTTTGTTTTTGTGTGTTGTGGGGTTTTTTTGTTTGTTTGTTTGTTTTTTAATGTGGTTGGCCTCGATGATCTCAAAGGTCCCTTCCAACCACTAAGATTCTGTGTGATTCTGTGTGACGAGCCAATCACAGCGCGGGAGCCGCGCTCCGATTAGCCAGATCGCTCGCCACGCTCCGATTGGTCGGAGTGGGGATTGACGGCACGACGGACCAATGGAGCGGGCCTCTCCGAGGACGGGGGCGGGCGCCGGGAGCACGCCTAGTGGGCGCGTGGCACGGGCGGGCCGAGGCGCTCCGGAGCGGAGGGGGCCGGGGGAAAATGGCGGGCAGCGCGAAATGGCTGCGGCGCGGCGTGGCGTGGTCCGGCCCGGCCCGGTCGGAAAGCACCGGGCAGCCGGACGGCGTCGCGAGGCAGGTGGACAGCGTCGAGGAAGGGGGGGGGGGGGGGGAGGGAGCGCGAGGAAGGCGGCCGGCAGCGGCGGTGGGCCTGAGGGGGCTGTGAGGGGAGACGGCGAAGGGGGGTGATGGGGGCTGAGGTGTCTGGGGAGGTGCTTGCTCTCCCGGGGCCGGCAAACAGGCTCGCGTGGCTGGTTTTGGGGCTTTGGCAAGAGAGGGAGTTGTGTGGCTTTGGGCTCAGGAGCGGGGGTGGAGCCCGGCATTTTGGGGCCTTGAGCAGAGGCTGGGCATCTGGGTTTTAGGGCTCAGAAAGGGGCACTAAGTGATGTGGACTGGGGGGCAAGAGCAGAAGCCGTTTGGGCTGGTTTTGCAGAGGGGGGTCAGGAGGGCGTTGGGGGCTGCGGGGGAAAGCAGGGGCTGGGCAGGGGTGCGGGGAGGCTCCCCGGAGGCGGAGGGTCTGGTCACGTCGGACCCCGAAGTTTGGGTGAACTCCATGTCTGAGGTGGTCTGTGGGGGGAAAAGGCGCTTTTTGGGCCCCGCACGCCTCTTTGAGTCCAGCTTTTCTTTGTGTACTGCTTAGGATAGTTGTTAAGTAATTAGTCATACAAACTGATCCCTATTTATGTTGTGTACAGCAGAGGAATGAGCTGCCGGCCACCCCAGGAAGTGCAGCGCAGGCAAGCGCCGAGCAGCGGCCCGGGGACGGGTAGACGCAGGCACCGTGGAGCGAAGCCAGAGGAGGCCCCAGGTGGTCGGGAGCTGGAGCACCGGAGGTCAGGCAGAGGGGCCAAGGGTGCGGTCTCTTGTCGGCCTGGAGAAGAGGGAGCACAGGGGCAGAAGTCCGCTGTGGGGGGTGTTGGCTGGGGCCTGCCACGGCCTCTGTGAGGGGGTGGCAAGCGCTGCCCCAGCCGGGGCACAGCCACGGCACAGCCGGACACAGCCATAGCACAGCCAGTGCCAGGCGTGGGCATCTCCATGGCTCTACGATGGGGTCACAGCATCATACCTGGTGGCCGTGGTGACCATGGGGTATTTAAGGAGCGGGAGCCCTGGGATGCCCACACCCAGGAGAGCAGCTCCCTCTGGAAGTAGCAATTTCCCTGGGTGCCAGCGGCAGATCTACGGCCAAGGACGCCGACAAGGGGCTGCTGAGCCAGCAGGAGAGGCGCCAGGTGAGGGACCGGGCAGGAGGTGGTGGGATGGGGCTGCACAGGGCTGCCCCCCTTGGAGCCGGGGCTGGGCTCGCTGTCAGCGTGAGGGCTGCTGTGCCAAGGCAGCCCCCTCCATCCCATGCTTTCTCCTCCTCCTGCCTGCAGGTGGCCCAGAGGCAGCGCTGCAGGGCAGGCGGAGCCCGGCCTCGTCCCTTCGTAGGGACGGACTGCCACGGCTCCCCTGCCCAGAGACCTCACTGGCCACCGGGAGGTGCCGCACAGAGGTAGGGAGCCTGCGGGAGACGGGGCCAAACACCTTCGCCAGCCCGGGAGCTGTCGATGGGGCGGGTGGGAGGTGCAGGAGGGGACAGGGGGGCTCGGCCCCCATCACAAGCTGGGCCCCGTGTGCCATGCCTGGCAGGCTGAGTCCAGGCATGCCAGGGATGCTCCCGAGAGTCACTGTAGGGCAACCAGTCCTCTCCCAGGGGGACGAGCGCTGTCCTGGGGGCTGGTGGGGGATCCCGGCCACAGGAGCTCTTCTGGGTGGGATGCAGGGACAAGGGCCACAGTGACACAGCCCCTCTCTTCTCGGCTTCTCTTGCAGATGGATGGTGTGGTGCGCCGTGAGGCACGGCCCTGCAACAGGTTGGTGCTGCAGGAGGAGACTACCCCCAGGGAGGCAGCAGCACCCACAGCTCAGCTGCAGGGACCCACGAGCACCGGCTGCAAGCTGCCACCTCTGCCGGCAGCTCCCTCGGCATCTCCTGCTGGGGACTGGGAAACGGCCAGCAGCGTGGCAGCCAGCAGCCACCGACAGCCGGTCCCACCAGCTCGGGGCCTGTGCGGTGAGCGGGGCAGAGCCGCGAGGGTGAGGAGGGTGAGGCTTGCCCCGCTCAGCCCCACAGCCGACACCGCAGCTGTGAGGGACGCCGCCCGGAGCATCGCCAATGAGGTCCTGGGCAAGGTTTTCCCAGCGAGCCGGGGACCCAGCCAACAGGCAGCGGCACTGTGGGATGGGTCCTCACACACAGCAGGGCCGTGGCCATCACAGCAAGATCTGAGGAGGTGTTGATGGCTAGCGGCGGCAAGGCCCCCACAGCTCGGCCCGTGCCTGAGCCCTGTGAAGCCTGGGGCACCGGTGCTGCCAGCAGCGCCCCTGCGCCAGCTTCCCCGGGCAGGGACACAGGGCCAGGGCGCCGGGGACGAGCAGCAGTTCACGAGCCAGCAAGGTCGGCACTGCGTGTCAACTGCGACCTCAATGAGAGGTTGCTGTGGACACACCACAGGAGCTTTGCGGAGGAGCCATCCATCCTGTGCTGAAAGCCATCGAGGTCAAAGAAGAGATGTGGACAAACCGGGAGAAGTCGGTGTCGCTTCTGTGGGTTTTCCAGGCTTTGCCACGAAGCATCAGCAGCCTCGTCACTGGTGGCGGCCAGTCCTGACGTGATTTTGGTGAGGTGTGGCTTCCAGTAATGTCCTTTTTCCGTAACCTACAGTGTGTAATTTTGACGTCAGTTGGAAAGAGATTTTTCCGAAAGGGAACCGGTTTCTCCCTCAAAGCAGTTGCCTTTTATGAAGTTCCCATGAGAGCGGATCTTCAGCGGTGATGTACTCAGCAGTAGAAATCACCATCAGCAAGGCTTTGTGCTCTCTTTGCACCTCTTTCCTGGCCTTTGGGCTCTGGGCTGTAACAGCGGGGACACGGCCAAACCCTGTTCCTCTGCGTGTTGGGCACAGCCCAAAGCCTTGGCCAGTCCTTCAATCCTTTTTGGTAGCCTGATGGATTGCGGCACCGGGGATTGGATTTCCCCCCGCCAAAAAAGTAAAACCATCTGGGGGGGGGTGTCCCTTTATCTCGCTGATTTTTCTGTGCTAAATTTGACTTTTATAAAAAAAAGTTAAAATTGTCTAATTTACAAACAGACTTGCATTGTTTAAAGTGCAACTGCCAAATAGCTGTAGCACGCAGTTTATTAGGTGTGCTTAAGCAGTACTTGTACTTGTTTGCAAATAGAGGTGACTGCATGTTAGGGCGTTTTTCCCCCGGATGTTTTGAGGGTATGCTCTGAAGTACTTGGATCTCTGTCTGGCTTTCAGTGGGGCGTTTCCCCGGCAGACCAGGGAGTGACACAAGAGCGGACGGAAGGGAAGAGGGAAAGAAGGCGGACACGGGTTTATTTTCTGCTGTCGCACACTAATCTATAAAGTTTTTAAGGAGAAAATGCCGGGTTTGGATGAATGCCCCTCCGTCGGGCCCGGCCGCAGGGCCCCGTTGCCACGGCAACGGCCCCGCGCCCCCTCCTGGGCGTCTTCCCCATGGCAGCCGCTCCGGGGCGGATGGGGGGAGTTGGGCCAATCACAGCGCGGCCACCGCGCTCCGATTGGTGAGATTCCCTCGCCGGGGTGGTGTTCGGTGGAGATTGACGGCAGCGATGGGCCAATGGAGCAGGGCTTCCTATGAGGGGGGCGGGCGTCGGCCAATATGCACGCGGCGTGGGCGGGCTTAGGCGCTCTGGAAGCGGAGGGTGCCGGGGGAAAATGGCGGCCAGCTCGAAGTAGGAGGGCGGCGGCACGGGCAGAGAACAGGGCCCGACGGGCGAGTCCTCAGCCAGGCCGGTCCGGTCCGGTCCGGTCCCTCGGAGCCACCACGAACAAGTTGTGAGGCGGGTGGACCGCGTCAAGATGAGCAGGGGGCGGCGGGGGGCTTGAGTGTGCCGTGAGGGGGGACGGGGTGGTCTTGGGGTCCCTCGAGGGGTGATGGGGGGACCTAGAGTGGGGTTTGAGGAACAGTCCCTCTGAGGGGGAACGAGGAGGTGGAGGGAACCCGGGGTGTGTGTGGGGGAAAGGGTGGCCTGAGGGGAGCTGAAAGGAGAAACGGGGAGGATAAGGGGACCTTGAAGACGGCTGGGTGGGCTGAGAGGTTATGGGCGGGCTGAGGGGGGATGGGGTAACAGGAGGCCTGGGGGGGGACTGAGGAGGAACGTGGGGAGATGGGGGGGGGGCCCTGCAGGTATCGTAGTGGGGGTTGGCCTGAGGGGAGCCCTGAGCTGGGAGGAGGGGTGGGGTCCAGGGGCCTGGGGGACCCCTGTTTTGGGGATCGGGGTGGCCTGATGCGGGCCCTGAGTTGGAGGAGGGTGTGAAGAGGAGATGGGAATGGGCTGAGGCGGGGGGTGTGTGTCTAGGGGCTGGAGAGGGGGCACTGTTGGGGCCTCCCCTGGCGTTTGGGGGAAAAATTGTTTGTTTTGAGGATGAAGTTGCCAGGAAAGCACGGAGCCCCAAGATTTGTGGGGCGATGAAAGTGCTGCCAAGGGATAGCAAGGACAAGCCACAGCTTTGTGTTCTGGCACCTTGGGTGTGGGAGCAATTGGTGGATATTCGATGGTTTTGACCCGGCCCTGGAAGAATGAAATAAGGTGCTTTTTGAGGATTAAGTTGCCAGGAAAGCAAGGAGCGCCAGGGTATCCTGAAAAGTGTCTCTAGTGCAACTAAAGCTGCCAGTGAGTCAAAAAAACGCAAAGCTGTAGTGGCCCCTATCAACAGCTGTACCACAGATGATGCCAAATGCTTTTTCCTCCAGTCGGCTATAGTCTTTGCAAACCTCCAAGAAAGAAGGAGGCTTTAGATTCCTACTCGGCTTTATGCTAAAGGGCTTTTTCCTCTCTCGGCAGAAGGTCAACTGCCACCGTTTCTCCGGGGTCGCCCTTTCTTCTGCCGTGACAGCACAGGAGAGGTGGGAAGGATCCAGAGTGCTCTGCGAGTACAAGGTATGTTTGCGTTTCTCCCAAGGTCCTTGTGGTGTGGCTTTTGAAGTTAACATCAGTAAGGTCTGTTCTGGAGCATGTTATGCCCATGCAAAGCTTACTTCCCTCTTCTTCTTTTCTCTTCCCGAAAGCATAGTCTTCTCTTTCGGGGCGCTTACTAGTTAAATGATACCGTGAAAATAATTTTGTACTAAACGAGGGAAGAAACTGTTCATTAGAGTGCAGATACTCAGAAGAAACAGACTTTATTTTCACGATATCTTATAGAAGTATTCAAAAACTACTCCTGGTTGGGTAGCGCGCAAAAAACCCCCATAGTCAAATGATAACTGTGTGTTTTGGAGATGGACGGTGTCATGGTATCAATGCACAGCTGTGCAAGCTCAGTTAGCGCCAAAGGAAAGTCAAACGCTTTTATGGTATCGGTATTTCTATTGAATGCATATAAAGACAGGCACACCTTTTCGGCATGAAGTGAACGACCGAGCTTTGCTCTTTATTGTTCCTTATACTCTTTGAGGTTTTACCCTTCCCTCTCAGCCGCATTGACCGAGCGAGCGATAGGAGCAGCAGCAGCGCGCGGGCTGTAGCCCCAGCGCTGGGTCCCTCAGCGTCATTCTGGTCACGGCACAGCCTGGTCCTGCCCCTCGCAGGGTGATCTCCCTGCACCGTGCTGGGAGGAAGGGGCCAGGCGTTTCCCTGCACCAGCCAGAGGGTTCACCGTTACGCTAAGAACATGTTCAAAATGGCATCAATTAGTTTTAATACGGACTTGAAGCGTCGGGATGGCTCCGGCTTTGGCAGGCTGTGCCGTCTTTGGAGCGGAGCTGTTTCCCCGCAATCCTCCTGTAGCTCAGCTCCTGTCCCGTCCCTCGGTCGGAGGGAATTCCTCTACTCTCTTCGGTGGTGGTTGTTTTGATGACGCCGAACTACAGTTGGGGTTTGTTGTTTGTTTTGCAGGTGCCTCGTTGCCCGCGTCTCGTGCTACTGGATAGATGGCCCAGCCCGGGTTTGCGGCCGGTGGTGGAGCCGCCTGAGGGGAAGGGGCCAGCCCCGGGCCTGGTCATTTGGTGCTGTCACTTTTGTGGTGAATAAAAAGGAGGGGTACTTGGGGAGTGATGATGTCGTTTTGGGCCATCCCAGCGTCACCAAAGGGGGTGGTGATGCGGCAGAGGAGCAGGTGAGCCGGGGATGTGGGGTCAAACGGGGTTCCCCCCTAAAAGAGGCGGGTCACAGCCGCCAAATATCTGAGAAGTCATGGGGGAGGATTTAAAAATAACAAAACCTGTAAATGTGAGTGTGAAGTGTTGAAATAGAGAACAATCTCTCATTTATATAGAGATGGAAAAATAATATTTCTGTATGTAAAAGGAGCTAAGAACAAAACGCTATATCTCTAAGGATTCTATGGTTCTGTGGTTCCATAGTATAAAAAAGATCTTGTAATATAAAAACATAAAATATTTCTAAAAAGATATTCGTGTCACAATAGATGTCTAAGGGGACAGTTTACGTGGATCTTGTACATAATGAGTGTTACATAATGTGTATGTTAATGTCAGTGTGTAAGTCTAAGCCTAAACAGATATTCTGTTTAAGTGTAACAAGAGAATACATTTTCCCCAAGTCTATACATGTGTAAATAAGTGCAGAGGTGTAAACGCCCGTGCTGTAGATGGTTCTTAACTGCACAGAAAGCCTATGGCTAGAAGGGATTTCAAAACTGGCCCTCCCCTCTACTCTCTCTTGCAGGCGTCCAAGCGCTTTCAAAAGCTGCCCCTTCCCCCGTTTCCCCTCCCGCTCTGGGGAGCTGGATTGGTGCAGCGGGAAAGGAGGGAAAAAACCCACCCCCGTTTTCCAGCAGGGACGCAAAGCTCCCCGATGTTTCTGTGGTGTGCGGCAGCAGTGAGGGCAGCGACACCCTTTGTACTGCGCAAGCGTGGCCCCACACCTGCAGTACCGGGATCTGTCCGCGAGGCGGCAGCAGTGAGCGCAGCGCCACGCTTTCTACTGCGCATGCGCGACCGGGCGGGGCGACCTCACCATGGCGACCGCTCCTGGGCGGATTGGCAGGAGGCAGCAGGGATCTGGACAGGTTGGATCAATGGGCCAAGGCCAATGGGATGAGGTTTAATAAGGCCAAGTGCCGGGTCCTGCATTTTGGTCACAACAACCCCAAGCAACGCTACAGGCTTGGGGCTGAGTGGCTGGAAAGCTGCCCGGCAGAAAAGGACCTGGGAGTGATAGTGGACAGCGGGCTTAACATGAGCCAGCAGTGTGCCCAGGTGGCCAAGAAGGCCAATAGCATCCTGGCTTGTATCAGGAATAGCGTGGCCAGCAGGAGCAGGGAAGTCATCGTGCCTCTGTACTTGGCACTGGTGAGGCCTCGCCTCGAGTACTGTGTTCAGTTTTGGGCCCCTCACTACAGGAAAGACATTGAAGTGCTGGAGCGTGTCCAGAGGAGAGCCACCAAGCTGGTGAGGGGTCTGGAGAACAAGTCCTATGAGGAGAGGCTGAGGGAACTGGGCATGTTTAGTTTGGGGAAGAGGAAGCTGAGGGGAGACCTCATTGCCCTCTACAACTACCTGAAAGGAAACTGTAGAGAGGCGGGGGTTGGCCTCTTCTCCCAAGGGAATAACGACAGGACCAGAGGAAATGGTATGAAGCTGCGGCAAGGGAGGTTTAGATTAGATATTAGGAAGAATTACTTTACTGAAAGAGTGGTCAAGCACTGGAACAGCCTGCCCAGGGAGGTGGTGGAGTCACCATCCCTGGAGGTATTTAAGAAAGGTGTAGACATGGCTCTTCAGGGCATGCTCTAGTGCCCGGGATTGTTGGTTTGTGGTGGGGTGTTGTGTGTGAGGTTGTGGGTGTGGGGTTTAGTTGGTGGGTACTTTTGGTTTTGTTTTTGTGGTTTTTTTTTTTGTTTGTTTGTTTGCTTGTTTGTTTGTTTTTGTGTGTTGTGGGGTTTTTTTGTTTGTTTGTTTGTTTTTTAATGTGGTTGGCCTCGATGATCTCAAAGGTCCCTTCCAACCACTAAGATTCTGTGTGATTCTGTGTGACGAGCCAATCACAGCGCGGGAGCCGCGCTCCGATTAGCCAGATCGCTCGCCACGCTCCGATTGGTCGGAGTGGGGATTGACGGCACGACGGACCAATGGAGCGGGCCTCTCCGAGGACGGGGGCGGGCGCCGGGAGCACGCCTAGTGGGCGCGTGGCACGGGCGGGCCGAGGCGCTCCGGAGCGGAGGGGGCCGGGGGAAAATGGCGGGCAGCGCGAAATGGCTGCGGCGCGGCGTGGCGTGGTCCGGCCCGGCCCGGTCGGAAAGCACCGGGCAGCCGGACGGCGTCGCGAGGCAGGTGGACAGCGTCGAGGAAGGGGTGGGGGGGGGGGGAGGGAGCGCGAGGAAGGCGGCCGGCAGCGGCGGTGGGCCTGAGGGGGCTGTGAGGGGAGACGGCGAAGGGGGGTGATGGGGGCTGAGGTGTCTGGGGAGGTGCTTGCTCTCCCGGGGCCGGCAAACAGGCTCGCGTGGCTGGTTTTGGGGCTTTGGCAAGAGAGGGAGTTGTGTGGCTTTGGGCTCAGGAGCGGGGGTGGAGCCCGGCGTTTTGGGGCCTTGAGCAGAGGCTGGGCATCTGGGTTTTAGGGCTCAGAAAGGGGCACTAAGTGATGTGGATTGGGGGGCAAGAGCAGAAGCCGTTTGGGCTGGTTTTGCAGAGGGGGGTCAGGAGGGCGTTGGGGGCTGCGGGGGAAAGCA
>NW_027414947.1:0-80000 GCF_964106895.1 Numenius arquata
GGCTGGTAGGGTTCCGTCGAAATCTGAAGGGTTCCCTAGGGGCCCGTAGAGTCCCGTAGATTTCCGTAGGGGCCTGTAGGGTTATGTAAGTGCCCGCAGGGGTTTGTAGGAGCTTGTAGGGTGCCATATGTTTCCGGAGGGTTGTGTAGGGTTCCGTAGGGGCCTGTGGTGTTCCCTAGGGGCCTGTAGAGTCTCGTACAGTTTCGGTAGGGTCCTGTAGGTTTCCATAAGCGCCCGCAGAGGTCTGAAGGGGCCCGTACTGTTCCGTAAGGATCCATAGGGTTCCGTAGAGCTTCGTAGGTTCCCTAGAGGCCTGTGGAGTACCGCAGGAGCCAGTAGTGTTCCGTAGGGTCCTCTAGGGTTGAGTAAGTGCCCGCAGGAGTCTGTAGGAATCCGTGGGATTCTGTAAGGTTCTGGAGGGTTCTGCAGGGTTCCGTAGGGGCCCGTAGAGTTCCGTAGTGGCTGGTAAAGTTCCCTAGGGCCCTGTACCGTTCCGTAACTGCCTGCAAGGGTCTTTAGGCTTCCGTAGGGGCTGGTAGGGTTCCATAAAGTTCCGTGGGTTCCTGCAGAGTTCTGCAAGTGCCCGCAAGGGCCTGTAGGGGCGCACAGTGTTTCTGCCAGGTTCCGTAGAGTTCCGTAGGGGCCATATTTTTCTGTAGTGGCTGGTAGTATTCTGTAGGGGTCTGTAGGTTTCCGTAGGCACCTGCAGTGTTCTGTAGGAGCCCATAGGGTTTTAGTGAGGTTCCGTTGTGTTGCTAAGGGTCTTGTAGAGTGCTGTCGGGTCCTGGAGTATTCTGTAGGGTTCCAGAGGGCCTCATAGGGTTCCATCGAAATCTGAAGGGTTCCCTAGGGGCCCATAGAGTCCCGTAGATTTCCGTAGGGACCTGTAGGGTTGTGTAAGTGCCCGCAGGGGTTGGTAGGAGTCTGTGGGATTCTGTAAGGTTCTGGAGGGTTCTGCAGGGTTCCGTAGGGACCCGTAGAGTTCCGTAGTGGCTGGTAAAGTTCCGTAGGGCCCTGTGGGGTTCTGTATGGACCTGTAGGGTTCCGTAGGGGCCTGCAGGGTTCCATAAGTGCCCGCAGGTGTCTGTAGGGTTCCGTAGGGGTCTGTAGGGTTCCGTAGGCACCTGCAGTGTTCTGTAGGAGCCCATAGGGTTTTAGTGAGGTTCCGTTGTGTTGCTAAGGGTCTTGTAGAGTGCTGTCGGGTCCTGGAGTATTCTGTAGTGTTCCAGAGGGGCTGGTAGGGTTCCATCGAAATCTATAGGGTTCCCTAGGGGCCCATAGAGTCCCGTAGATTTCCGTAGGGACCTGTAGGGTTGTGTAAGTGCTCGCAGGGGTTGGTAGGAGCTTGTAGGGTTCCATAAGTTTTCAGAGGGTTGTGTAGGGTTCCGTAGGGGCCTGTGGTGTTCCCTAGGGGCCTGTAGAGTCTCGTACAGTTTCGGTAGGGTCCTGTAGGTTTCCATAATTGCCCGCAGAGGTCTGAATGGGCTCGTACAGTTCCGTAAGGATCCATAGGGCTCCGTAGAGCTTCGTAGGTTCCCTAGAGGCCTCTGGAGTACCGCAGGAGCCAGTAGTGTTCTGTAGGGGCCCGTAGGGTTCCTTCCATAGGAGCTGGCAGTGTTCCGTAGGGTCCTCTAGGGTTGAGTAAGTGCCCGCAGGAGTCTGTAGGAATCCGTGGGATTCTGTAAGGTTCTGGAGGGTTCTGCAGGGTTCCGTAGGGGCCCGTAGAGTTCCGTAGTGGCTGGTAAAGTTCCCTAGGGCCCTGTACCGTTCCGTAACTGCCTGCAAGGGTCTTTAGGCTTCCGTAGGGGCTGGTAGGGTTCCATAAAGTTCCGTGGGTTCCTGCAGAGTTCTGCAAGTGCCCGCAAGGGCCTGTAGGGGCGCACAGTGTTTCTGCCAGGTTCCGTAGAGTCGTAAGGGCCATATTTTTCTATAGTGGCTGGTAGTATTCTGTAGGGGTCTGTAGGTTTCCGTAGGCGCCTACAGTGGTTCTGTAGAGCCCATAGGGTTTTAGTGAGGTTCCGTGTGTTGCTAAGGGTCTTGTAGAGTGCTGTCGGGTCCTGGAGTATTCTGTTGGGTTCAGGAGGGGCTCGTAGGGTTCCATCGAAATCTGAAGGGTTCCCTAGGGGCGCATAGAGTCCCGTAGATTGCCGTAGGGACCTGTAGGGTTGTGTAAGTGCTCGCAGGGGTTGGTAGGAGCTTATAGGGTTCCATAAGTTTTCAGAGGGTTGTGTAGGGTTCCGTAGTGGCCTGTGGTGTTCCCTAAGGGCCTGTAGAGTCTCGTACGGTTCCGTAGGGGCCTGTGGTGTTCCCTAGGGGCCTGTAGAGTCTCGTAGAGTTCCGTAGGGTCCTGTAGGTTTCCATAAGCGCCCGCAGATGTCTGAAGGGGCCCGCACTGTTCCATACGGATCCATAGGGCTCCGTAGAGCTTCGTAGGTTCCCTAGAGGCCTCTGGAGTACCGCAGGAGCCAGTAGTGTTCTGTAGGGGCCCGTAGGGTTCCTTCCATAGGAGCTGGCAGTGTTCCGTAGGGTCCTCTAGGGTTGAGTAAGTGCCCGCAGGAGTCTGTAGGAATCCGTGGGATTCTGTAAGGTTCTGCAGGGTTCCGTAGGGGCCCGTAGAGTTCCGTAGTGGCTGGTAAAGTTCCCTAGGGCCCTGTACCATTCCGTAACTGCCTGCAAGGGTCTTTAGGCTTCCGTAGGGGCTGGTAGGGTTCCATAAAGTTCCGTGGGTTCCTGCAGAGTTCTGCAAGTGCCCGCAAGGGCCTGTAGGGGCGCACAGTGTTTCTGCCAGGTTCCGTAGAGTTCCATAGGGGCCATATTTTTCTATAGTGGCTGGTAGTATTCTGTAGGGGTCTGTAGGTTTCCGTAGGCGACTACTGTGTTCTGTAGGAGCCCATAGGGTTTTAGTGAGGTTCCGTTGTGTTGCTAAGGGTCTTGTAGAGTGCTGTCGGGTCCTGGAGTATTCTGTAGGGTTCCAGAGGGCCTCATAGGGTTCCATCGAAATCTGAAGGGTTCCCTAGGGGCCCATAGAGTCCCGTAGATTTCCGTAGGGACCTGTAGGGTTGTGTAAGTGCCCGCAGAAGTCTGTAGGAGTCTGTGGGATTCTGTAAGGTTCCAGAGGGTTCTGCAGGGTTCCGTAGGGGCCCGTAGAGTTCCGTAGTGGCTGGTAAAGTTCCGTAGGGCCCTGTGGGGTTCTGTATGGACCTGTAGGGTTCCGTAGGGGCCTGCAGGGTTCCGTAAGTGCCCGCAGGTGTCTGTAGGGGGTTCCGTAGGGGTCTGTAGGGTTCCGTAGGCACCTGCAGTGTTCTGTAGGAGCCATAGGGTTTTAGTGAGGTTCCGTTGTGTTGCTAAGGGTCTTGTAGAGTGCTGTCGGGTCCTGGAGTATCTGTAGGGTTCCAGAGGGGCTCGTAGGGTTCCGTCGAAATCTGTAGGGTTCCCTAGGGCCCATAGAGTCCCGTAGATTTCCGTAGGACCTGTAGGGTTGTGTAAGTGCCCGCAGAAGTCTGTAGGAGTCTGTGGGATTCTGTAAGGTTCCGGAGGGTTCTGCAGGGTTCCGTAGGGGCCCGTAGAGTTCCGTAGTGGCTGGTAAAGTTCCGTAGGGCCCTGTGGGGTTCTGTATGGACCTGTAGGGTTCGTAGGGGCCTGCAGGGTTCCGTAAGTGCCCGCAGGTGTCTGTAGGGTTCCGTAGGGGGTCTGTAGGGTGCCGTAGGCACCTGCAGTGTTCTGTAGGAGCCCATAGGGTTTTAGTGAGGTTCCGTTGTGTTGCTAAGGGTCTTGTAGAGTGCTGTCGGGTCCTGGAGTATTCTGTAGGGTTCGAGAGGGCCTCATAGGGTTCCATCGAAATCGGAAGGGTTCCCTAGGGGCCCATAGAGTCCCGTAGATTTCCGTAGGGACCTGTAGGGTTGTGTAAGTGCCCGCAGGGGTTGGTAGGAGTCTGTGGGATTCTGTAAGGTTCTGGAGGGTTCTGCAGGGTTCCGTAGGGACCCGTAGAGTTCCGTAGTGGCTGGGTAAAGTTCCGTAGGGCCCTGTGGGGTTCTGTATGGACCTGTAGGGTTCCGTAGGGGCCTGCAGGGTTCCGTAAGTGCCCGCAGGTGTCTGTAGGGTTCCGTAGGGGTCTGTAGGGTTCCGTAGGCACCTGCAGTGTTCTGTAGGAGCCCATAGGGTTTTAGTGAGGTTCTGTTGTGTTGCTAAGGGTCTTGTAGAGTGCTGTCGGGTCCTGGAGTATTCTGTAGGGTTCCAGAGGGGCTGGTAGGGTTCCGTCGAAATCTGAAGGGTTCCCTAGGGGCCCGTAGAGTCCCGTAGATTTCCGTAGGGGCCTGTAGAGTTATGTAAGTGCCCGCAGGGGTTGGTAGGAGCTTGTAGGGTGCCATATGTTTCCGGAGGGTTGTGTAGGGTTCCGTAGGGGACTGTGGTGTTCCCTAGGGGCCTGTAGAGTCTCGTACAGTTTCGGTAGGGTCCTGTAGGTTTCCATAATTGCCCGCAGAGGTCTGAATGGGCTCGTACAGTTCCGTAAGGATCCATAGGGCTCCGTAGAGCTTCGTAGGTTCCCTAGAGGCCTCTGGAGTACCTCAGGAGCCAGTAGTGTTCTGTAGGGGCCCGTAGGGTTCCTTCCATAGGAGCTGGCAGTGTTCCGTAGGGTCCTCTAGGGTTGAGTAAGTGCCCGCAGGAGTCTGTAGGAATCCGTGGGATTCTGTAAGGTTCTGGAGGGTTCTGCAGGGTTCCGTAGGGGCCCGTAGAGTTCCGTAGTGGCTGGTAAAGTTCCCTAGGGCCCTGTACCGTTCCGTAACTGCCTGCAAGGGTCTTTAGGCTTCCGTAGGGGCTGGTAGGGTTCCATAAAGTTCCGTGGGTTCCTGCAGAGTTCTGCAAGTGCCCGCAAGGGCCTGTAGGGGCGCACAGTGTTTCTGCCAGGTTCCGTAGAGTTCCGTAGGGGCCATATTTTTCTATAGTGGCTGGTAGTATTCTGTAGGGGTCTGTAGGGTTCCGTAGGCGCCTACAGTGTTCTGTAGGAGCCCATAGGGTTTTAGTGAGGTTCCGTTGTGTTGCTAAGGGTCTTGTAGAGTGCTGTCGGGTCCTGGAGTATTCTGTAGGGTTCCAGAGGGCCTCATAGGGTTCCATCGAAATCTATAGGGTTCCCTAGGGGCGCATAGAGTCCCGTAGATTGCTGTAGGGACCTGTAGGGTTGTGTAAGTGCTCGCAGGGGTTGGTAGGAGCTTATAGGGTTCCATAAGTTTTCAGAGGGTTGTGTAGGGTTCCGTAGTGGCCTGTGGTGTTCCCTAAGGGCCTGTAGAGTCTCGTACGGTTCCGTAGGGGCCTGTGGTGTTCCCTAGGGGCCTGTAGAGTTTCGTAGAGTTCCGTAGGGTCCTGTAGGTTTCCATAAGCGCCCGCAGATGTCTGAAGGGGCCCGAACTGTTCCATACGGATCCATAGGGCTCCGTAGAGCTTCGTAGGTTCCCTAGAGGCCTCTGGAGTACCGCAGGAGCCAGTAGTGTTCTGTAGGGGCCCGTAGGGTTCCTTCCATAGGAGCTGGCAGTGTTCCGTAGGGTCCTCTAGGGTTGAGTAAGTGCCCGCAGGAGTCTGTAGGAATCCGTGGGATTCTGTAAGGTTCTGCAGGGTTCCGTAGGGGCCCGTAGAGTTCCGTAGTGGCTGGTAAAGTTCCCTAGGGCCCTGTACCGTTCCGTAACTGCCTGCAAGGGTCTTTAGGCTTCCGTAGGGGCTGGTAGGGTTCCATAAAGTTCCGTGGGTTCCTGCAGAGTTCTGCAAGTGCCCGCAAGGGCCTGTAGGGGCGCACAGTGTTTCTGCCAGGTTCCGTAGAGTTCCGTAGGGGCCATATTTTTCTGTAGTGGCTGGTAGTATTCTGTAGGGGTCTGTAGGTTTCCGTAGGCACCTGCAGTGTTCTGTAGGAGCCCATAGGGTTTTAGTGAGGTTCCGTTGTGTTGCTAAGGGTCTTGTAGAGTGCTGTCGGGTCCTGGAGTATTCTGTAGGGTTCCAGAGGGCCTCATAGGGTTCCATCGAAATCTGAAGGGTTCCCTAGGGGCCCATAGAGTCCCGTAGATTTCCGTAGGGACCTGTAGGGTTGTGTAAGTGCCCGCAGAAGTCTGTAGGAGTCTGTGGGATTCTGTAAGGTTCCGGAGGGTTCTGCAGGGTTCCGTAGGGGCCCGTAGAGTTCCGTAGTGGCTGGTAAAGTTCCGTAGGGCCCTGTGGGGTTCTGTATGGACCTGTAGGGTTCCGTAGGGGCCTGCAGGGTTCCGTAAGTGCCCGCAGGTGTCTGTAGGGTTCCGTAGGGGTCTGTAGGGTGCCGTAGGCACCTGCAGTGTTCTGTAGGAGCCCATAGGGTTTTAGTGAGGTTCCGTTGTGTTGCTAAGGGTCTTGTAGAGTGCTGTCGGGTCCTGGAGTATTCTGTAGGGTTCCAGAGGGGCTGGTAGGGTTCCGTCGAAATCTGAAGGGTTCCCTAGGGGCCCGTAGAGTCCCGTAGATTTCCGTAGGGGCCTGTAGGGTTATGTAAGTGCCCGCAGGGGTTTGTAGGAGCTTGTAGGGTGCCATATGTTTCCGGAGGGTTGTGTAGGGTTCCGTAGGGGCCTGTGGTGTTCCCTAGGGGCCTGTAGAGTCTCGTACAGTTTCGGTAGGGTCCTGTAGGTTTCCATAAGCGCCCGCAGAGGTCTGAAGGGGCCCGTACTGTTCCGTAAGGATCCATAGGGTTCCGTAGAGCTTCGTAGGTTCCCTAGAGGCCTGTGGAGTACCGCAGGAGCCAGTAGTGTTCCGTAGGGTCCTCTAGGGTTGAGTAAGTGCCCGCAGGAGTCTGTAGGAATCCGTGGGATTCTGTAAGGTTCTGGAGGGTTCTGCAGGGTTCCGTAGGGGCCCGTAGAGTTCCGTAGTGGCTGGTAAAGTTCCCTAGGGCCCTGTACCGTTCCGTAACTGCCTGCAAGGGTCTTTAGGCTTCCGTAGGGGCTGGTAGGGTTCCATAAAGTTCCGTGGGTTCCTGCAGAGTTCTGCAAGTGCCCGCAAGGGCCTGTAGGGGCGCACAGTGTTTCTGCCAGGTTCCGTAGAGTTCCGTAGGGGCCATATTTTTCTGTAGTGGCTGGTAGTATTCTGTAGGGGTCTGTAGGTTTCCGTAGGCACCTGCAGTGTTCTGTAGGAGCCCATAGGGTTTTAGTGAGGTTCCGTTGTGTTGCTAAGGGTCTTGTAGAGTGCTGTCGGGTCCTGGAGTATTCTGTAGGGTTCCAGAGGGCCTCATAGGGTTCCATCGAAATCTGAAGGGTTCCCTAGGGGCCCATAGAGTCCCGTAGATTTCCGTAGGGACCTGTAGGGTTGTGTAAGTGCCCGCAGGGGTTGGTAGGAGTCTGTGGGATTCTGTAAGGTTCTGGAGGGTTCTGCAGGGTTCCGTAGGGACCCGTAGAGTTCCGTAGTGGCTGGTAAAGTTCCGTAGGGCCCTGTGGGGTTCTGTATGGACCTGTAGGGTTCCGTAGGGGCCTGCAGGGTTCCATAAGTGCCCGCAGGTGTCTGTAGGGTTCCGTAGGGGTCTGTAGGGTTCCGTAGGCACCTGCAGTGTTCTGTAGGAGCCCATAGGGTTTTAGTGAGGTTCTGTTGTGTTGCTAAGGGTCTTGTAGAGTGCTGTCGGGTCCTGGAGTATTCTGTAGTGTTCCAGAGGGGCTGGTAGGGTTCCATCGAAATCTATAGGGTTCCCTAGGGGCCCATAGAGTCCCGTAGATTTCCGTAGGGACCTGTAGGGTTGTGTAAGTGCTCGCAGGGGTTGGTAGGAGCTTGTAGGGTTCCATAAGTTTTCAGAGGGTTGTGTAGGGTTCCGTAGGGGCCTGTGGTGTTCCCTAGGGGCCTGTAGAGTCTCGTACAGTTTCGGTAGGGTCCTGTAGGTTTCCATAATTGCCCGCAGAGGTCTGAATGGGCTCGTACAGTTCCGTAAGGATCCATAGGGCTCCGTAGAGCTTCGTAGGTTCCCTAGAGGCCTCTGGAGTACCGCAGGAGCCAGTAGTGTTCTGTAGGGGCCCGTAGGGTTCCTTCCATAGGAGCTGGCAGTGTTCCGTAGGGTCCTCTAGGGTTGAGTAAGTGCCCGCAGGAGTCTGTAGGAATCCGTGGGATTCTGTAAGGTTCTGCAGGGTTCCGTAGGGGCCCGTAGAGTTCCGTAGTGGCTGGTAAAGTTCCCTAGGGCCCTGTACCATTCCGTAACTGCCTGCAAGGGTCTTTAGGCTTCCGTAGGGGCTGGTAGGGTTCCATAAAGTTCCGTGGGTTCCTGCAGAGTTCTGCAAGTGCCCGCAAGGGCCTGTAGGGGCGCACAGTGTTTCTGCCAGGTTCCGTAGAGTTCCATAGGGGCCATATTTTTCTGTAGTGGCTGGTAGTATTCTGTAGGGGTCTGTAGGTTTCCGTAGGCGACTACAGTGTTCTGTAGGAGCCCATAGGGTTTTAGTGAGGTTCCGTTGTGTTGCTAAGGGTCTTGTAGAGTGCTGTCGGGTCCTGGAGTATTCTGTAGGGTTCCAGAGGGCCTCATAGGGTTCCATCGAAATCTGAAGGGTTCCCTAGGGGCCCATAGAGTCCCGTAGATTTCCGTAGGGACCTGTAGGGTTGTGTAAGTGCCCGCAGAAGTCTGTAGGAGTCTGTGGGATTCTGTAAGGTTCCAGAGGGTTCTGCAGGGTTCCGTAGGGGCCCGTAGAGTTCCGTAGTGGCTGGTAAAGTTCCGTAGGGCCCTGTGGGGTTCTGTATGGACCTGTAGGGTTCCGTAGGGGCCTGCAGGGTTCCGTAAGTGCCCGCAGGTGTCTGTAGGGTTCCGTAGGGGTCTGTAGGGTTCCGTAGGCACCTGCAGTGTTCTGTAGGAGCCCATAGGGTTTTAGTGAGGTTCCGTTGTGTTGCTAAGGGTCTTGTAGAGTGCTGTCGGGTCCTGGAGTATTCTGTAGGGTTCCAGAGGGGCTCGTAGGGTTCCGTCGAAATCTGTAGGGTTCCCTAGGGGCCCATAGAGTCCCGTAGATTTCCGTAGGGACCTGTAGGGTTGTGTAAGTGCCCGCAGAAGTCTGTAGGAGTCTGTGGGATTCTGTAAGGTTCCGGAGGGTTCTGCAGGGTTCCGTAGGGGCCCGTAGAGTTCCGTAGTGGCTGGTAAAGTTCCGTAGGGCCCTGTGGGGTTCTGTATGGACCTGTAGGGTTCCGTAGGGGCCTGCAGGGTTCCGTAAGTGCCCGCAGGTGTCTGTAGGGTTCCGTAGGGGTCTGTAGGTTTCCGTAGGCACCTGCAGTGTTCTGTAGGAGCCCATAGGGTTTTAGTGAGGTTCCGTTGTGTTGCTAAGGGTCTTGTAGAGTGCTGTCGGGTCCTGGAGTATTCTGTAGGGTTCCAGAGGGCCTCATAGGGTTCCATCGAAATCTGAAGGGTTCCCTAGGGGCCCATAGAGTCCCGTAGATTTCCGTAGGGACCTGTAGGGTTGTGTAAGTGCCCGCAGGGGTTGGTAGGAGTCTGTGGGATTCTGTAAGGTTCTGGAGGGTTCTGCAGGGTTCCGTAGGGACCCGTAGAGTTCCGTAGTGGCTGGTAAAGTTCCGTAGGGCCCTGTGGGGTTCTGTATGGACCTGTAGGGTTCCGTAGGGGCCTGCAGGGTTCCGTAAGTGCCCGCAGGTGTCTGTAGGGTTCCGTAGGGGTCTGTAGGGTTCCGTAGGCACCTGCAGTGTTCTGTAGGAGCCCATAGGGTTTTAGTGAGGTTCTGTTGTGTTGCTAAGGGTCTTGTAGAGTGCTGTCGGGTCCTGGAGTATTCTGTAGGGTTCCAGAGGGGCTGGTAGGGTTCCGTCGAAATCTGAAGGGTTCCCTAGGGGCCTGTAGAGTCCCGTAGATTTCCGTAGGGGCCTGTAGAGTTATGTAAGTGCCCGCAGGGGTTGGTAGGAGCTTGTAGGGTGCCATATGTTTCCGGAGGGTTGTGTAGGGTTCCGTAGGGGCCTGTGGTGTTCCCTAGGGGCCTGTAGAGTCTCGTACAGTTTCGGTAGGGTCCTGTAGGTTTCCATAATTGCCCGCAGAGGTCTGAATGGGCTCGTACAGTTCCGTAAGGATCCATAGGGCTCCGTAGAGCTTCGTAGGTTCCCTAGAGGCCTCTGGAGTACCTCAGGAGCCAGTAGTGTTCTGTAGGGGCCCGTAGGGTTCCTTCCATAGGAGCTGGCAGTGTTCCGTAGGGTCCTCTAGGGTTGAGTAAGTGCCCGCAGGAGTCTGTAGGAATCCGTGGGATTCTGTAAGGTTCTGGAGGGTTCTGCAGGGTTCCGTAGGGGCCCGTAGAGTTCCGTAGTGGCTGGTAAAGTTCCCTAGGGCCCTGTACCGTTCCGTAACTGCCTGCAAGGGTCTTTAGGCTTCCGTAGGGGCTGGTAGGGTTCCATAAAGTTCCGTGGGTTCCTGCAGAGTTCTGCAAGTGCCCGCAAGGGCCTGTAGGGGCGCACAGTGTTTCTGCCAGGTTCCGTAGAGTTCCGTAAGGGCCATATTTTTCTATAGTGGCTGGTAGTATTCTGTAGGGGTCTGTAGGTTTCCGTAGGCGCCTACAGTGTTCTGTAGGAGCCCATAGGGTTTTAGTGAGGTTCCGTTGTGTTGCTAAGGGTCTTGTAGAGTGCTGTCGGGTCCTGGAGTATTCTGTAGGGTTCAGGAGGGGCTCGTAGGGTTCCATCGAAATCTATAGGGTTCCCTAGGGGCGCATAGAGTCCCGTAGATTGCCGTAGGGACCTGTAGGGTTGTGTAAGTGCTCGCAGGGGTTGGTAGGAGCTTATAGGGTTCCATAAGTTTTCAGAGGGTTGTGTAGGGTTCCGTAGGGGCCTGTGGTGTTCCCTAGGGGCCTGTAGAGTCTCGTAGAGTTCCGTAGGGTCCTGTAGGTTTCCATAAGCGCCCGCAGATGTCTGAAGGGGCCCGAACTGTTCCATACGGATCCATAGGGCTCCGTAGAGCTTCGTAGGTTCCCTAGAGGCCTCTGGAGTACCGCAGGAGCCAGTAGTGTTCTGTAGGGGCCCGTAGGGTTCCTTCCATAGGAGCTGGCAGTGTTCCGTAGGGTCCTCTAGGGTTGAGTAAGTGCCCGCAGGAGTCTGTAGGAATCCGTGGGATTCTGTAAGGTTCTGCAGGGTTCCGTAGGGGCCCGTAGAGTTCCGTAGTGGCTGGTAAAGTTCCCTAGGGCCCTGTACCGTTCCGTAACTGCCTGCAAGGGTCTTTAGGCTTCCGTAGGGGCTGGTAGGGTTCCATAAAGTTCCGTGGGTTCCTGCAGAGTTCTGCAAGTGCCCGCAAGGGCCTGTAGGGGCGCACAGTGTTTCTGCCAGGTTCCGTAGAGTTCCGTAGGGGCCATATTTTTCTGTAGTGGCTGGTAGTATTCTGTAGGGGTCTGTAGGTTTCCGTAGGCGACTACAGTGTTCTGTAGGAGCCCATAGGGTTTTAGTGAGGTTCCGTTGTGTTGCTAAGGGTCTTGTAGAGTGCTGTCGGGTCCTGGAGTATTCTGTAGGGTTCCAGAGGGCCTCATAGGGTTCCATCGAAATCTGAAGGGTTCCCTAGGGGCCCATAGAGTCCCGTAGATTTCCGTAGGGACCTGTAGGGTTGTGTAAGTGCCCGCAGAAGTCTGTAGGAGTCTGTGGGATTCTGTAAGGTTCTGGAGGGTTCTGCAGGGTTCCGTAGGGACCCGTAGAGTTCCGTAGTGGCTGGTAAAGTTCCGTAGGGCCCTGTGGGGTTCTGTATGGACCTGTAGGGTTCCGTAGGGGCCTGCAGGGTTCCATAAGTGCCCGCAGGTGTCTGTAGGGTTCCGTAGGGGTCTGTAGGTTTCCGTAGGCGCCTACAGTGTTCTGTAGGAGCCCATAGGGTTTTAGTGAGGTTCCGTTGTGTTGCTAAGGGTCTTGTAGAGTGCTGTCGGGTCCTGGAGTATTCTGTAGGGTTCAGGAGGGGCTCGTAGGGTTCCATCGAAATCTATAGGGTTCCCTAGGGGCGCATAGAGTCCCGTAGATTGCCGTAGGGACCTGTAGGGTTGTGTAAGTGCTCGCAGGGGTTGGTAGGAGCTTATAGGGTTCCATAAGTTTTCAGAGGGTTGTGTAGGGTTCCGTAGTGGCCTGTGGTGTTCCCTAAGGGCCTGTAGAGTCTCGTACGGTTCCGTAGGGGCCTGTGGTGTTCCCTAGGGGCCTGTAGAGTCTCGTACAGTTCCGTAGGGTCCTGTAGGTTTCCATAAGCGCCCGCAGATGTCTGAAGGGGCCCGAACTGTTCCATACGGATCCATAGGGCTCCGTAGAGCTTCGTAGGTTCCCTAGAGGCCTCTGGAGTACCGCAGGAGCCAGTAGTGTTCTGTAGGGGCCCGTAGGGTTCCTTCCATAGGAGCTGGCAGTGTTCCGTAGGGTCCTCTAGGGTTGAGTAAGTGCCCGCAGGAGTCTGTAGGAATCCGTGGGATTCTGTAAGGTTCTGCAGGGTTCCGTAGGGGCCCGTAGAGTTCCGTAGTGGCTGGTAAAGTTCCCTAGGGCCCTGTACCGTTCCGTAACTGCCTGCAAGGGTCTTTAGGCTTCCGTAGGGGCTGGTAGGGTTCCATAAAGTTCCGTGGGTTCCTGCAGAGTTCTGCAAGTGCCCGCAAGGGCCTGTAGGGGCGCACAGTGTTTCTGCCAGGTTCCGTAGAGTTCCATAGGGGCCATATTTTTCTGTAGTGGCTGGTAGTATTCTGTAGGGGTCTGTAGGTTTCCGTAGGCGACTACAGTGTTCTGTAGGAGCCCATAGGGTTTTAGTGAGGTTCCGTTGTGTTGCTAAGGGTCTTGTAGAGTGCTGTCGGGTCCTGGAGTATTCTGTAGGGTTCCAGAGGGCCTCATAGGGTTCCATCGAAATCTGAAGGGTTCCCTAGGGGCCCATAGAGTCCCGTAGATTTCCGTAGGGCCCTGTAGGGTTGTGTAAGTGCCCGCAGAAGTCTGTAGGAGTCTGTGGGATTCTGTAAGGTTCCGGAGGGTTCTGCAGGGTTCCGTAGGGGCCCGTAGAGTTCCGTAGTGGCTGGTAAAGTTCCGTAGGGCCCTGTGGGGTTCTGTATGGACCTGTAGGGTTCCGTAGGGGCCTGCAGGGTTCCGTAAGTGCCCGCAGGTGTCTGTAGGGTTCCGTAGGGGTCTGTAGGGTGCCGTAGGCACCTGCAGTGTTCTGTAGGAGCCCATAGGGTTTTAGTGAGGTTCCGTTGTGTTGCTAAGGGTCTTGTAGAGTGCTGTCGGGTCCTGGAGTATTCTGTAGGGTTCCAGAGGGGCTGGTAGGGTTCCGTCGAAATCTGAAGGGTTCCCTAGGGGCCCGTAGAGTCCCGTAGATTTCCGTAGGGGCCTGTAGGGTTATGTAAGTGCCCGCAGGGGTTTGTAGGAGCTTGTAGGGTGCCATATGTTTCCGGAGGGTTGTGTAGGGTTCCGTAGGGGCCTGTGGTGTTCCCTAGGGGCCTGTAGAGTCTCGTACAGTTTCGGTAGGGTCCTGTAGGTTTCCATAAGCGCCCGCAGAGGTCTGAAGGGCCCGTACTGTTCCGTAAGGATCCATAGGGTTCCGTAGAGCTTCGTAGGTTCCCTAGAGGCCTGTGGAGTACCGCAGGAGCCAGTAGTGTTCCGTAGGGTCCTCTAGGGTTGAGTAAGTGCCCGCAGGAGTCTGTAGGAATCCGTGGGATTCTGTAAGGTTCTGGAGGGTTCTGCAGGGTTCCGTAGGGGCCCGTAGAGTTCCGTAGTGGCTGGTAAAGTTCCCTAGGGCCCTGTACCGTTCCGTAACTGCCTGCAAGGGTCTTTAGGCTTCCGTAGGGGCTGGTAGGGTTCCATAAAGTTCCGTGGGTTCCTGCAGAGTTCTGCAAGTGCCCGCAAGGGCCTGTAGGGGCGCACAGTGTTTCTGCCAGGTTCCGTAGAGTTCCGTAGGGGCCATATTTTTCTGTAGTGGCTGGTAGTATTCTGTAGGGGTCTGTAGGTTTCCGTAGGCACCTGCAGTGTTCTGTAGGAGCCCATAGGGTTTTAGTGAGGTTCCGTTGTGTTGCTAAGGGTCTTGTAGAGTGCTGTCGGGTCCTGGAGTATTCTGTAGGGTTCCAGAGGGCCTCATAGGGTTCCATCGAAATCTGAAGGGTTCCCTAGGGGCCCATAGAGTCCCGTAGATTTCCGTAGGGACCTGTAGGGTTGTGTAAGTGCCCGCAGGGGTTGGTAGGAGTCTGTGGGATTCTGTAAGGTTCTGGAGGGTTCTGCAGGGTTCCGTAGGGACCCGTAGAGTTCCGTAGTGGCTGGTAAAGTTCCGTAGGGCCCTGTGGGGTTCTGTATGGACCTGTAGGGTTCCGTAGGGGCCTGCAGGGTTCCATAAGTGCCCGCAGGTGTCTGTAGGGTTCCGTAGGGGTCTGTAGGGTTCCGTAGGCACCTGCAGTGTTCTGTAGGAGCCCATAGGGTTTTAGTGAGGTTCTGTTGTGTTGCTAAGGGTCTTGTAGAGTGCTGTCGGGTCCTGGAGTATTCTGTAGTGTTCCAGAGGGGCTGGTAGGGTTCCATCGAAATCTATAGGGTTCCCTAGGGGCCCATAGAGTCCCGTAGATTTCCGTAGGGACCTGTAGGGTTGTGTAAGTGCTCGCAGGGGTTGGTAGGAGCTTGTAGGGTGCCATATGTTTCCGGAGGGTTGTGTAGGGTTCCGTAGGGGCCTGTGGTGTTCCCTAGGGGCCTGTAGAGTCTCGTACAGTTTCGGTAGGGTCCTGTAGGTTTCCATAATTGCCCGCAGAGGTCTGAATGGGCTCGTACAGTTCCGTAAGGATCCATAGGGCTCCGTAGAGCTTCGTAGGTTCCCTAGAGGCCTCTGGAGTACCGCAGGAGCCAGTAGTGTTCTGTAGGGGCCCGTAGGGTTCCTTCCATAGGAGCTGGCAGTGTTCCGTAGGGTCCTCTAGGGTTGAGTAAGTGCCCGCAGGAGTCTGTAGGAATCCGTGGGATTCTGTAAGGTTCTGGAGGGTTCTGCAGGGTTCCGTAGGGGCCCGTAGAGTTCCGTAGTGGCTGGTAAAGTTCCCTAGGGCCCTGTACCGTTCCGTAACTGCCTGCAAGGGTCTTTAGGCTTCCGTAGGGGCTGGTAGGGTTCCATAAAGTTCCGTGGGTTCCTGCAGAGTTCTGCAAGTGCCCGCAAGGGCCTGTAGGGGCGCACAGTGTTTCTGCCAGGTTCCGTAGAGTTCCGTAAGGGCCATATTTTTCTATAGTGGCTGGTAGTATTCTGTAGGGGTCTGTAGGGTTCCGTAGGCGCCTACAGTGTTCTGTAGGAGCCCATAGGGTTTTAGTGAGGTTCCGTTGTGTTGCTAAGGGTCTTGTAGAGTGCTGTCGGGTCCTGGAGTATTCTGTAGGGTTCCAGAGGGCCTCATAGGGTTCCATCGAAATCTATAGGGTTCCCTAGGGGCGCATAGAGTCCCGTAGATTGCCGTAGGGACCTGTAGGGTTGTGTAAGTGCTCGCAGGGGTTGGTAGGAGCTTATAGGGTTCCATAAGTTTGCAGAGGGTTGTGTAGGGTTCCGTAGTGGCCTGTGGTGTTCCCTAAGGGCCTGTAGAGTCTCGTACGGTTCCGTAGGGGCCTGTGGTGTTCCCTAGGGGCCTGTAGAGTTTCGTAGAGTTCCGTAGGGTCCTGTAGGTTTCCATAAGCGCCCGCAGATGTCTGAAGGGGCCCGAACTGTTCCATACGGATCCATAGGGCTCCGTAGAGCTTCGTAGGTTCCCTAGAGGCCTCTGGAGTACCGCAGGAGCCAGTAGTGTTCTGTAGGGGCCCGTAGGGTTCCTTCCATAGGAGCTGGCAGTGTTCCGTAGGGTCCTCTAGGGTTGAGTAAGTGCCCGCAGGAGTCTGTAGGAATCCGTGGGATTCTGTAAGGTTCTGCAGGGTTCCGTAGGGGCCCGTAGAGTTCCGTAGTGGCTGGTAAAGTTCCCTAGGGCCCTGTACCGTTCCGTAACTGCCTGCAAGGGTCTTTAGGCTTCCGTAGGGGCTGGTAGGGTTCCATAAAGTTCCGTGGGTTCCTGCAGAGTTCTGCAAGTGCCCGCAAGGGCCTGTAGGGGCGCACAGTGTTTCTGCCAGGTTCCGTAGAGTTCCGTAGGGGCCATATTTTTCTGTAGTGGCTGGTAGTATTCTGTAGGGGTCTGTAGGTTTCCGTAGGCACCTGCAGTGTTCTGTAGGAGCCCATAGGGTTTTAGTGAGGTTCCGTTGTGTTGCTAAGGGTCTTGTAGAGTGCTGTCGGGTCCTGGAGTATTCTGTAGGGTTCCAGAGGGCCTCATAGGGTTCCATCGAAATCTGAAGGGTTCCCTAGGGGCCCATAGAGTCCCGTAGATTTCCGTAGGGACCTGTAGGGTTGTGTAAGTGCCCGCAGGGGTTGGTAGGAGTCTGTGGGATTCTGTAAGGTTCTGGAGGGTTCTGCAGGGTTCCGTAGGGACCCGTAGAGTTCCGTAGTGGCTGGTAAAGTTCCGTAGGGCCCTGTGGGGTTCTGTATGGACCTGTAGGGTTCCGTAGGGGCCTGCAGGGTTCCGTAAGTGCCCGCAGGTGTCTGTAGGGTTCCGTAGGGGTCTGTAGGGTTCCGTAGGCACCTGCAGTGTTCTGTAGGAGCCCATAGGGTTTTAGTGAGGTTCTGTTGTGTTGCTAAGGGTCTTGTAGAGTGCTGTCGGGTCCTGGAGTATTCTGTAGGGTTCCAGAGGGGCTGGTAGGGTTCCGTCGAAATCTGAAGGGTTCCCTAGGGGCTGATAGAGTCCCGTAGATTTCCGTAGGGGCCTGTAGAGTTATGTAAGTGCCCGCAGGGGTTGGTAGGAGCTTGTAGGGTGCCATATGTTTCCGGAGGGTTGTGTAGGGTTCCGTAGGGGCCTGTGGTGTTCCCTAGGGGCCTGTAGAGTCTCGTACAGTTTCGGTAGGGTCCTGTAGGTTTCCATAATTGCCCGCAGAGGTCTGAATGGGCTCGTACAGTTCCGTAAGGATCCATAGGGCTCCGTAGAGCTTCGTAGGTTCCCTAGAGGCCTCTGGAGTACCGCAGGAGCCAGTAGTGTTCTGTAGGGGCCCGTAGGGTTCCTTCCATAGGAGCTGGCAGTGTTCCGTAGGGTCCTCTAGGGTTGAGTAAGTGCCCGCAGGAGTCTGTAGGAATCCGTGGGATTCTGTAAGGTTCTGGAGGGTTCTGCAGGGTTCCGTAGGGGCCCGTAGAGTTCCGTAGTGGCTGGTAAAGTTCCCTAGGGCCCTGTACCGTTCCGTAACTGCCTGCAAGGGTCTTTAGGCTTCCGTAGGGGCTGGTAGGGTTCCATAAAGTTCCGTGGGTTCCTGCAGAGTTCTGCAAGTGCCCGCAAGGGCCTGTAGGGGCGCACAGTGTTTCTGCCAGGTTCCGTAGAGTTCCGTAAGGGCCATATTTTTCTATAGTGGCTGGTAGTATTCTGTAGGGGTCTGTAGGGTTCCGTAGGCGCCTACAGTGTTCTGTAGGAGCCCATAGGGTTTTAGTGAGGTTCCGTTGTGTTGCTAAGGGTCTTGTAGAGTGCTGTCGGGTCCTGGAGTATTCTGTAGGGTTCCAGAGGGCCTCATAGGGTTCCATCGAAATCTATAGGGTTCCCTAGGGGCGCATAGAGTCCCGTAGATTGCCGTAGGGACCTGTAGGGTTGTGTAAGTGCTCGCAGGGGTTGGTAGGAGCTTATAGGGTTCCATAAGTTTGCAGAGGGTTGTGTAGGGTTCCGTAGTGGCCTGTGGTGTTCCCTAAGGGCCTGTAGAGTCTCGTACGGTTCCGTAGGGGCCTGTGGTGTTCCCTAGGGGCCTGTAGAGTTTCGTAGAGTTCCGTAGGGTCCTGTAGGTTTCCATAAGCGCCCGCAGATGTCTGAAGGGGCCCGAACTGTTCCATACGGATCCATAGGGCTCCGTAGAGCTTCGTAGGTTCCCTAGAGGCCTCTGGAGTACCGCAGGAGCCAGTAGTGTTCTGTAGGGGCCCGTAGGGTTCCTTCCATAGGAGCTGGCAGTGTTCCGTAGGGTCCTCTAGGGTTGAGTAAGTGCCCGCAGGAGTCTGTAGGAATCCGTGGGATTCTGTAAGGTTCTGCAGGGTTCCGTAGGGGCCCGTAGAGTTCCGTAGTGGCTGGTAAAGTTCCCTAGGGCCCTGTACCGTTCCGTAACTGCCTGCAAGGGTCTTTAGGCTTCCGTAGGGGCTGGTAGGGTTCCATAAAGTTCCGTGGGTTCCTGCAGAGTTCTGCAAGTGCCCGCAAGGGCCTGTAGGGGCGCACAGTGTTTCTGCCAGGTTCCGTAGAGTTCCGTAGGGGCCATATTTTTCTGTAGTGGCTGGTAGTATTCTGTAGGGGTCTGTAGGTTTCCGTAGGCACCTGCAGTGTTCTGTAGGAGCCCATAGGGTTTTAGTGAGGTTCCGTTGTGTTGCTAAGGGTCTTGTAGAGTGCTGTCGGGTCCTGGAGTATTCTGTAGGGTTCCAGAGGGCCTCATAGGGTTCCATCGAAATCTGAAGGGTTCCCTAGGGGCCCATAGAGTCCCGTAGATTTCCGTAGGGACCTGTAGGGTTGTGTAAGTGCCCGCAGGGGTTGGTAGGAGTCTGTGGGATTCTGTAAGGTTCTGGAGGGTTCTGCAGGGTTCCGTAGGGACCCGTAGAGTTCCGTAGTGGCTGGTAAAGTTCCGTAGGGCCCTGTGGGGTTCTGTATGGACCTGTAGGGTTCCGTAGGGGCCTGCAGGGTTCCATAAGTGCCCGCAGGTGTCTGTAGGGTTCCGTAGGGGTCTGTAGGGTTCCGTAGGCACCTGCAGTGTTCTGTAGGAGCCCATAGGGTTTTAGTGAGGTTCCGTTGTGTTGCTAAGGGTCTTGTAGAGTGCTGTCGGGTCCTGGAGTATTCTGTAGGGTTCCAGAGGGCCTCATAGGGTTCCATCGAAATCTGAAGGGTTCCCTAGGGGCCCATAGAGTCCCGTAGATTTCCGTAGGGACCTGTAGGGTTGTGTAAGTGCTCGCAGGGGTTTGTAGGAGTCTGTGGGATTCTGTAAGGTTCTGGAGGGTTCTGCAGGGTTCCGTAGGGACCCGTAGAGTTCCGTAGTGGCTGGTAAAGTTCCGTAGGGCCCTGTGGGGTTCTGTATGGACCTGTAGGGTTCCGTAGGGGCCTGCAGGGTTCCATAAGTGCCCGCAGGTGTCTGTAGGGTTCCGTAGGGGTCTGTAGGTTTCCGTAGGCGCCTACAGTGTTCTGTAGGAGCCCATAGGGTTTTAGTGAGGTTCCGTTGTGTTGCTAAGGGTCTTGTAGAGTGCTGTCGGGTCCTGGAGTATTCTGTAGGGTTCAGGAGGGGCTCGTAGGGTTCCATCGAAATCTATAGGGTTCCCTAGGGGCGCATAGAGTCCCGTAGATTGCCGTAGGGACCTGTAGGGTTGTGTAAGTGCTCGCAGGGGTTGGTAGGAGCTTATAGGGTTCCATAAGTTTTCAGAGGGTTGTGTAGGGTTCCGTAGTGGCCTGTGGTGTTCCCTAAGGGCCTGTAGAGTCTCGTACGGTTCCGTAGGGGCCTGTGGTGTTCCCTAGGGGCCTGTAGAGTCTCGTAGAGTTCCGTAGGGTCCTGTAGGTTTCCATAAGCGCCCGCAGATGTCTGAAGGGGCCCGAACTGTTCCATACGGATCCATAGGGCTCCGTAGAGCTTCGTAGGTTCCCTAGAGGCCTCTGGAGTACCGCAGGAGCCAGTAGTGTTCTGTAGGGGCCCGTAGGGTTCCTTCCATAGGAGCTGGCAGTGTTCCGTAGGGTCCTCTAGGGTTGAGTAAGTGCCCGCAGGAGTCTGTAGGAATCCGTGGGATTCTGTAAGGTTCTGCAGGGTTCCGTAGGGGCCCGTAGAGTTCCGTAGTGGCTGGTAAAGTTCCCTAGGGCCCTGTACCGTTCCGTAACTGCCTGCAAGGGTCTTTAGGCTTCCGTAGGGGCTGGTAGGGTTCCATAAAGTTCCGTGGGTTCCTGCAGAGTTCTGCAAGTGCCCGCAAGGGCCTGTAGGGGCGCACAGTGTTTCTGCCAGGTTCCGTAGAGTTCCATAGGGGCCATATTTTTCTGTAGTGGCTGGTAGTATTCTGTAGGGGTCTGTAGGTTTCCGTAGGCGACTACAGTGTTCTGTAGGAGCCCATAGGGTTTTAGTGAGGTTCCGTTGTGTTGCTAAGGGTCTTGTAGAGTGCTGTCGGGTCCTGGAGTATTCTGTAGGGTTCCAGAGGGCCTCATAGGGTTCCATCGAAATCTGAAGGGTTCCCTAGGGGCCCATAGAGTCCCGTAGATTTCCGTAGGGACCTGTAGGGTTGTGTAAGTGCCCGCAGAAGTCTGTAGGAGTCTGTGGGATTCTGTAAGGTTCCGGAGGGTTCTGCAGGGTTCCGTAGGGGCCCGTAGAGTTCCGTAGTGGCTGGTAAAGTTCCGTAGGGCCCTGTGGGGTTCTGTATGGACCTGTAGGGTTCCGTAGGGGCCTGCAGGGTTCCGTAAGTGCCCGCAGGTGTCTGTAGGGTTCCGTAGGGGTCTGTAGGGTGCCGTAGGCACCTGCAGTGTTCTGTAGGAGCCCATAGGGTTTTAGTGAGGTTCCGTTGTGTTGCTAAGGGTCTTGTAGAGTGCTGTCGGGTCCTGGAGTATTCTGTAGGGTTCCAGAGGGGCTGGTAGGGTTCCGTCGAAATCTGAAGGGTTCCCTAGGGGCCCGTAGAGTCCCGTAGATTTCCGTAGGGGCCTGTAGGGTTATGTAAGTGCCCGCAGGGGTTTGTAGGAGCTTGTAGGGTGCCATATGTTTCCGGAGGGTTGTGTAGGGTTCCGTAGGGGCCTGTGGTGTTCCCTAGGGGCCTGTAGAGTCTCGTACAGTTTCGGTAGGGTCCTGTAGGTTTCCATAAGCGCCCGCAGAGGTCTGAAGGGGCCCGTACTGTTCCGTAAGGATCCATAGGGTTCCGTAGAGCTTCGTAGGTTCCCTAGAGGCCTGTGGAGTACCGCAGGAGCCAGTAGTGTTCCGTAGGGTCCTCTAGGGTTGAGTAAGTGCCCGCAGGAGTCTGTAGGAATCCGTGGGATTCTGTAAGGTTCTGGAGGGTTCTGCAGGGTTCCGTAGGGGCCCGTAGAGTTCCGTAGTGGCTGGTAAAGTTCCCTAGGGCCCTGTACCGTTCCGTAACTGCCTGCAAGGGTCTTTAGGCTTCCGTAGGGGCTGGTAGGGTTCCATAAAGTTCCGTGGGTTCCTGCAGAGTTCTGCAAGTGCCCGCAAGGGCCTGTAGGGGCGCACAGTGTTTCTGCCAGGTTCCGTAGAGTTCCGTAGGGGCCATATTTTTCTGTAGTGGCTGGTAGTATTCTGTAGGGGTCTGTAGGTTTCCGTAGGCACCTGCAGTGTTCTGTAGGAGCCCATAGGGTTTTAGTGAGGTTCCGTTGTGTTGCTAAGGGTCTTGTAGAGTGCTGTCGGGTCCTGGAGTATTCTGTAGGGTTCCAGAGGGCCTCATAGGGTTCCATCGAAATCTGAAGGGTTCCCTAGGGGCCCATAGAGTCCCGTAGATTTCCGTAGGGACCTGTAGGGTTGTGTAAGTGCCCGCAGGGGTTGGTAGGAGTCTGTGGGATTCTGTAAGGTTCTGGAGGGTTCTGCAGGGTTCCGTAGGGACCCGTAGAGTTCCGTAGTGGCTGGTAAAGTTCCGTAGGGCCCTGTGGGGTTCTGTATGGACCTGTAGGGTTCCGTAGGGGCCTGCAGGGTACCATAAGTGCCCGCAGGTGTCTGTAGGGTTCCGTAGGGGTCTGTAGGGTTCCGTAGGCACCTGCAGTGTTCTGTAGGAGCCCATAGGGTTTTAGTGAGGTTCCGTTGTGTTGCTAAGGGTCTTGTAGAGTGCTGTCGGGTCCTGGAGTATTCTGTAGTGTTCCAGAGGGGCTGGTAGGGTTCCATCGAAATCTATAGGGTTCCCTAGGGGCCCATAGAGTCCCGTAGATTTCCGTAGGGACCTGTAGGGTTGTGTAAGTGCTCGCAGGGGTTGGTAGGAGCTTGTAGGGTGCCATATGTTTCCGGAGGGTTGTGTAGGGTTCCGTAGGGGCCTGTGGTGTTCCCTAGGGGCCTGTAGAGTCTCGTACAGTTTCGGTAGGGTCCTGTAGGTTTCCATAATTGCCCGCAGAGGTCTGAATGGGCTCGTACAGTTCCGTAAGGATCCATAGGGCTCCGTAGAGCTTCGTAGGTTCCCTAGAGGCCTCTGGAGTACCGCAGGAGCCAGTAGTGTTCTGTAGGGGCCCGTAGGGTTCCTTCCATAGGAGCTGGCAGTGTTCCGTAGGGTCCTCTAGGGTTGAGTAAGTGCCCGCAGGAGTCTGTAGGAATCCGTGGGATTCTGTAAGGTTCTGGAGGGTTCTGCAGGGTTCCGTAGGGGCCCGTAGAGTTCCGTAGTGGCTGGTAAAGTTCCCTAGGGCCCTGTACCGTTCCGTAACTGCCTGCAAGGGTCTTTAGGCTTCCGTAGGGGCTGGTAGGGTTCCATAAAGTTCCGTGGGTTCCTGCAGAGTTCTGCAAGTGCCCGCAAGGGCCTGTAGGGGCGCACAGTGTTTCTGCCAGGTTCCGTAGAGTTCCGTAAGGGCCATATTTTTCTATAGTGGCTGGTAGTATTCTGTAGGGGTCTGTAGGGTTCCGTAGGCGCCTACAGTGTTCTGTAGGAGCCCATAGGGTTTTAGTGAGGTTCCGTTGTGTTGCTAAGGGTCTTGTAGAGTGCTGTCGGGTCCTGGAGTATTCTGTAGGGTTCCAGAGGGCCTCATAGGGTTCCATCGAAATCTATAGGGTTCCCTAGGGGCGCATAGAGTCCCGTAGATTGCCGTAGGGACCTGTAGGGTTGTGTAAGTGCTCGCAGGGGTTGGTAGGAGCTTATAGGGTTCCATAAGTTTGCAGAGGGTTGTGTAGGGTTCCGTAGTGGCCTGTGGTGTTCCCTAAGGGCCTGTAGAGTCTCGTACGGTTCCGTAGGGGCCTGTGGTGTTCCCTAGGGGCCTGTAGAGTTTCGTAGAGTTCCGTAGGGTCCTGTAGGTTTCCATAAGCGCCCGCAGATGTCTGAAGGGGCCCGAACTGTTCCATACGGATCCATAGGGCTCCGTAGAGCTTCGTAGGTTCCCTAGAGGCCTCTGGAGTACCGCAGGAGCCAGTAGTGTTCTGTAGGGGCCCGTAGGGTTCCTTCCATAGGAGCTGGCAGTGTTCCGTAGGGTCCTCTAGGGTTGAGTAAGTGCCCGCAGGAGTCTGTAGGAATCCGTGGGATTCTGTAAGGTTCTGCAGGGTTCCGTAGGGGCCCGTAGAGTTCCGTAGTGGCTGGTAAAGTTCCCTAGGGCCCTGTACCGTTCCGTAACTGCCTGCAAGGGTCTTTAGGCTTCCGTAGGGGCTGGTAGGGTTCCATAAAGTTCCGTGGGTTCCTGCAGAGTTCTGCAAGTGCCCGCAAGGGCCTGTAGGGGCGCACAGTGTTTCTGCCAGGTTCCGTAGAGTTCCGTAGGGGCCATATTTTTCTGTAGTGGCTGGTAGTATTCTGTAGGGGTCTGTAGGTTTCCGTAGGCACCTGCAGTGTTCTGTAGGAGCCCATAGGGTTTTAGTGAGGTTCCGTTGTGTTGCTAAGGGTCTTGTAGAGTGCTGTCGGGTCCTGGAGTATTCTGTAGGGTTCCAGAGGGCCTCATAGGGTTCCATCGAAATCTGAAGGGTTCCCTAGGGGCCCATAGAGTCCCGTAGATTTCCGTAGGGACCTGTAGGGTTGTGTAAGTGCCCGCAGGGGTTGGTAGGAGTCTGTGGGATTCTGTAAGGTTCTGGAGGGTTCTGCAGGGTTCCGTAGGGACCCGTAGAGTTCCGTAGTGGCTGGTAAAGTTCCGTAGGGCCCTGTGGGGTTCTGTATGGACCTGTAGGGTTCCGTAGGGGCCTGCAGGGTTCCATAAGTGCCCGCAGGTGTCTGTAGGGTTCCGTAGGGGTCTGTAGGGTTCCGTAGGCACCTGCAGTGTTCTGTAGGAGCCCATAGGGTTTTAGTGAGGTTCCGTTGTGTTGCTAAGGGTCTTGTAGAGTGCTGTCGGGTCCTGGAGTATTCTGTAGTGTTCCAGAGGGGCTGGTAGGGTTCCATCGAAATCTATAGGGTTCCCTAGGGGCCCATAGAGTCCCGTAGATTTCCGTAGGGACCTGTAGGGTTGTGTAAGTGCTCGCAGGGGTTGGTAGGAGCTTGTAGGGTTCCATAAGTTTTCAGAGGGTTGTGTAGGGTTCCGTAGGGGCCTGTGGTGTTCCCTAGGGGCCTGTAGAGTCTCGTACAGTTTCGGTAGGGTCCTGTAGGTTTCCATAATTGCCCGCAGAGGTCTGAATGGGCTCGTACAGTTCCGTAAGGATCCATAGGGCTCCGTAGAGCTTCGTAGGTTCCCTAGAGGCCTCTGGAGTACCGCAGGAGCCAGTAGTGTTCTGTAGGGGCCCGTAGGGTTCCTTCCATAGGAGCTGGCAGTGTTCCGTAGGGTCCTCTAGGGTTGAGTAAGTGCCCGCAGGAGTCTGTAGGAATCCGTGGGATTCTGTAAGGTTCTGGAGGGTTCTGCAGGGTTCCGTAGGGGCCCGTAGAGTTCCGTAGTGGCTGGTAAAGTTCCCTAGGGCCCTGTACCGTTCCGTAACTGCCTGCAAGGGTCTTTAGGCTTCCGTAGGGGCTGGTAGGGTTCCATAAAGTTCCGTGGGTTCCTGCAGAGTTCTGCAAGTGCCCGCAAGGGCCTGTAGGGGCGCACAGTGTTTCTGCCAGGTTCCGTAGAGTTCCGTAAGGGCCATATTTTTCTATAGTGGCTGGTAGTATTCTGTAGGGGTCTGTAGGTTTCCGTAGGCACCTGCAGTGTTCTGTAGGAGCCCATAGGGTTTTAGTGAGGTTCCGTTGTGTTGCTAAGGGTCTTGTAGAGTGCTGTCGGGTCCTGGAGTATTCTGTAGGGTTCCAGAGGGCCTCATAGGGTTCCATCGAAATCTGAAGGGTTCCCTAGGGGCCCATAGAGTCCCGTAGATTTCCGTAGGGACCTGTAGGGTTGTGTAAGTGCCCGCAGGGGTTGGTAGGAGTCTGTGGGATTCTGTAAGGTTCTGGAGGGTTCTGCAGGGTTCCGTAGGGACCCGTAGAGTTCCGTAGTGGCTGGTAAAGTTCCGTAGGGCCCTGTGGGGTTCTGTATGGACCTGTAGGGTTCCGTAGGGGCCTGCAGGGTTCCATAAGTGCCCGCAGGTGTCTGTAGGGTTCCGTAGGGGTCTGTAGGGTTCCGTAGGCACCTGCAGTGTTCTGTAGGAGCCCATAGGGTTTTAGTGAGGTTCCGTTGTGTTGCTAAGGGTCTTGTAGAGTGCTGTCGGGTCCTGGAGTATTCTGTAGTGTTCCAGAGGGGCTGGTAGGGTTCCATCGAAATCTATAGGGTTCCCTAGGGGCCCATAGAGTCCCGTAGATTTCCGTAGGGACCTGTAGGGTTGTGTAAGTGCTCGCAGGGGTTGGTAGGAGCTTGTAGGGTGCCATATGTTTCCGGAGGGTTGTGTAGGGTTCCGTAGGGGCCTGTGGTGTTCCCTAGGGGCCTGTAGAGTCTCGTACAGTTTCGGTAGGGTCCTGTAGGTTTCCATAATTGCCCGCAGAGGTCTGAATGGGCTCGTACAGTTCCGTAAGGATCCATAGGGCTCCGTAGAGCTTCGTAGGTTCCCTAGAGGCCTCTGGAGTACCGCAGGAGCCAGTAGTGTTCTGTAGGGGCCCGTAGGGTTCCTTCCATAGGAGCTGGCAGTGTTCCGTAGGGTCCTCTAGGGTTGAGTAAGTGCCCGCAGGAGTCTGTAGGAATCCGTGGGATTCTGTAAGGTTCTGGAGGGTTCTGCAGGGTTCCGTAGGGGCCCGTAGAGTTCCGTAGTGGCTGGTAAAGTTCCCTAGGGCCCTGTACCGTTCCGTAACTGCCTGCAAGGGTCTTTAGGCTTCCGTAGGGGCTGGTAGGGTTCCATAAAGTTCCGTGGGTTCCTGCAGAGTTCTGCAAGTGCCCGCAAGGGCCTGTAGGGGCGCACAGTGTTTCTGCCAGGTTCCGTAGAGTTCCGTAAGGGCCATATTTTTCTATAGTGGCTGGTAGTATTCTGTAGGGGTCTGTAGGGTTCCGTAGGCGCCTACAGTGTTCTGTAGGAGCCCATAGGGTTTTAGTGAGGTTCCGTTGTGTTGCTAAGGGTCTTGTAGAGTGCTGTCGGGTCCTGGAGTATTCTGTAGGGTTCCAGAGGGCCTCATAGGGTTCCATCGAAATCTATAGGGTTCCCTAGGGGCGCATAGAGTCCCGTAGATTGCCGTAGGGACCTGTAGGGTTGTGTAAGTGCTCGCAGGGGTTGGTAGGAGCTTATAGGGTTCCATAAGTTTGCAGAGGGTTGTGTAGGGTTCCGTAGTGGCCTGTGGTGTTCCCTAAGGGCCTGTAGAGTCTCGTACGGTTCCGTAGGGGCCTGTGGTGTTCCCTAGGGGCCTGTAGAGTTTCGTAGAGTTCCGTAGGGTCCTGTAGGTTTCCATAAGCGCCCGCAGATGTCTGAAGGGGCCCGAACTGTTCCATACGGATCCATAGGGCTCCGTAGAGCTTCGTAGGTTCCCTAGAGGCCTCTGGAGTACCGCAGGAGCCAGTAGTGTTCTGTAGGGGCCCGTAGGGTTCCTTCCATAGGAGCTGGCAGTGTTCCGTAGGGTCCTCTAGGGTTGAGTAAGTGCCCGCAGGAGTCTGTAGGAATCCGTGGGATTCTGTAAGGTTCTGCAGGGTTCCGTAGGGGCCCGTAGAGTTCCGTAGTGGCTGGTAAAGTTCCCTAGGGCCCTGTACCGTTCCGTAACTGCCTGCAAGGGTCTTTAGGCTTCCGTAGGGGCTGGTAGGGTTCCATAAAGTTCCGTGGGTTCCTGCAGAGTTCTGCAAGTGCCCGCAAGGGCCTGTAGGGGCGCACAGTGTTTCTGCCAGGTTCCGTAGAGTTCCGTAGGGGCCATATTTTTCTGTAGTGGCTGGTAGTATTCTGTAGGGGTCTGTAGGTTTCCGTAGGCACCTGCAGTGTTCTGTAGGAGCCCATAGGGTTTTAGTGAGGTTCCGTTGTGTTGCTAAGGGTCTTGTAGAGTGCTGTCGGGTCCTGGAGTATTCTGTAGGGTTCCAGAGGGCCTCATAGGGTTCCATCGAAATCTGAAGGGTTCCCTAGGGGCCCATAGAGTCCCGTAGATTTCCGTAGGGACCTGTAGGGTTGTGTAAGTGCCCGCAGGGGTTGGTAGGAGTCTGTGGGATTCTGTAAGGTTCTGGAGGGTTCTGCAGGGTTCCGTAGGGACCCGTAGAGTTCCGTAGTGGCTGGTAAAGTTCCGTAGGGCCCTGTGGGGTTCTGTATGGACCTGTAGGGTTCCGTAGGGGCCTGCAGGGTTCCATAAGTGCCCGCAGGTGTCTGTAGGGTTCCGTAGGGGTCTGTAGGGTTCCGTAGGCACCTGCAGTGTTCTGTAGGAGCCCATAGGGTTTTAGTGAGGTTCCGTTGTGTTGCTAAGGGTCTTGTAGAGTGCTGTCGGGTCCTGGAGTATTCTGTAGTGTTCCAGAGGGGCTGGTAGGGTTCCATCGAAATCTATAGGGTTCCCTAGGGGCCCATAGAGTCCCGTAGATTTCCGTAGGGACCTGTAGGGTTGTGTAAGTGCTCGCAGGGGTTGGTAGGAGCTTGTAGGGTTCCATAAGTTTTCAGAGGGTTGTGTAGGGTTCCGTAGGGGCCTGTGGTGTTCCCTAGGGGCCTGTAGAGTCTCGTACAGTTTCGGTAGGGTCCTGTAGGTTTCCATAATTGCCCGCAGAGGTCTGAATGGGCTCGTACAGTTCCGTAAGGATCCATAGGGCTCCGTAGAGCTTCGTAGGTTCCCTAGAGGCCTCTGGAGTACCGCAGGAGCCAGTAGTGTTCTGTAGGGGCCCGTAGGGTTCCTTCCATAGGAGCTGGCAGTGTTCCGTAGGGTCCTCTAGGGTTGAGTAAGTGCCCGCAGGAGTCTGTAGGAATCCGTGGGATTCTGTAAGGTTCTGGAGGGTTCTGCAGGGTTCCGTAGGGGCCCGTAGAGTTCCGTAGTGGCTGGTAAAGTTCCCTAGGGCCCTGTACCGTTCCGTAACTGCCTGCAAGGGTCTTTAGGCTTCCGTAGGGGCTGGTAGGGTTCCATAAAGTTCCGTGGGTTCCTGCAGAGTTCTGCAAGTGCCCGCAAGGGCCTGTAGGGGCGCACAGTGTTTCTGCCAGGTTCCGTAGAGTTCCGTAAGGGCCATATTTTTCTATAGTGGCTGGTAGTATTCTGTAGGGGTCTGTAGGGTTCCGTAGGCGCCTACAGTGTTCTGTAGGAGCCCATAGGGTTTTAGTGAGGTTCCGTTGTGTTGCTAAGGGTCTTGTAGAGTGCTGTCGGGTCCTGGAGTATTCTGTAGGGTTCCAGAGGGCCTCATAGGGTTCCATCGAAATCTATAGGGTTCCCTAGGGGCGCATAGAGTCCCGTAGATTGCCGTAGGGACCTGTAGGGTTGTGTAAGTGCTCGCAGGGGTTGGTAGGAGCTTATAGGGTTCCATAAGTTTTCAGAGGGTTGTGTAGGGTTCCGTAGTGGCCTGTGGTGTTCCCTAAGGGCCTGTAGAGTCTCGTACGGTTCCGTAGGGGCCTGTGGTGTTCCCTAGGGGCCTGTAGAGTTTCGTAGAGTTCCGTAGGGTCCTGTAGGTTTCCATAAGCGCCCGCAGATGTCTGAAGGGGCCCGAACTGTTCCATACGGATCCATAGGGCTCCGTAGAGCTTCGTAGGTTCCCTAGAGGCCTCTGGAGTACCGCAGGAGCCAGTAGTGTTCTGTAGGGGCCCGTAGGGTTCCTTCCATAGGAGCTGGCAGTGTTCCGTAGGGTCCTCTAGGGTTGAGTAAGTGCCCGCAGGAGTCTGTAGGAATCCGTGGGATTCTGTAAGGTTCTGCAGGGTTCCGTAGGGGCCCGTAGAGTTCCGTAGTGGCTGGTAAAGTTCCCTAGGGCCCTGTACCGTTCCGTAACTGCCTGCAAGGGTCTTTAGGCTTCCGTAGGGGCTGGTAGGGTTCCATAAAGTTCCGTGGGTTCCTGCAGAGTTCTGCAAGTGCCCGCAAGGGCCTGTAGGGGCGCACAGTGTTTCTGCCAGGTTCCGTAGAGTTCCATAGGGGCCATATTTTTCTGTAGTGGCTGGTAGTATTCTGTAGGGGTCTGTAGGTTTCCGTAGGCGACTACAGTGTTCTGTAGGAGCCCATAGGGTTTTAGTGAGGTTCCGTTGTGTTGCTAAGGGTCTTGTAGAGTGCTGTCGGGTCCTGGAGTATTCTGTAGGGTTCCAGAGGGCCTCATAGGGTTCCATCGAAATCTGAAGGGTTCCCTAGGGGCCCATAGAGTCCCGTAGATTTCCGTAGGGACCTGTAGGGTTGTGTAAGTGCCCGCAGAAGTCTGTAGGAGTCTGTGGGATTCTGTAAGGTTCCGGAGGGTTCTGCAGGGTTCCGTAGGGGCCCGTAGAGTTCCGTAGTGGCTGGTAAAGTTCCGTAGGGCCCTGTGGGGTTCTGTATGGACCTGTAGGGTTCCGTAGGGGCCTGCAGGGTTCCGTAAGTGCCCGCAGGTGTCTGTAGGGTTCCGTAGGGGTCTGTAGGGTGCCGTAGGCACCTGCAGTGTTCTGTAGGAGCCCATAGGGTTTTAGTGAGGTTCCGTTGTGTTGCTAAGGGTCTTGTAGAGTGCTGTCGGGTCCTGGAGTATTCTGTAGGGTTCCAGAGGGGCTGGTAGGGTTCCGTCGAAATCTGAAGGGTTCCCTAGGGGCCCGTAGAGTCCCGTAGATTTCCGTAGGGGCCTGTAGGGTTATGTAAGTGCCCGCAGGGGTTTGTAGGAGCTTGTAGGGTGCCATATGTTTCCGGAGGGTTGTGTAGGGTTCCGTAGGGGCCTGTGGTGTTCCCTAGGGGCCTGTAGAGTCTCGTACAGTTTTGGTAGGGTCCTGTAGGTTTCCATAAGCGCCCGCAGAGGTCTGAAGGGGCCCGTACTGTTCCGTAAGGATCCATAGGGTTCCGTAGAGCTTCGTAGGTTCCCTAGAGGCCTGTGGAGTACCGCAGGAGCCAGTAGTGTTCCGTAGGGTCCTCTAGGGTTGAGTAAGTGCCCGCAGGAGTCTGTAGGAATCCGTGGGATTCTGTAAGGTTCTGGAGGGTTCTGCAGGGTTCCGTAGGGGCCCGTAGAGTTCCGTAGTGGCTGGTAAAGTTCCCTAGGGCCCTGTACCGTTCCGTAACTGCCTGCAAGGGTCTTTAGGCTTCCGTAGGGGCTGGAAGGGTTCCATAAAGTTCCGTGGGTTCCTGCAGAGTTCTGCAAGTGCCCGCAAGGGCCTGTAGGGGCGCACAGTGTTTCTGCCAGGTTCCGTAGAGTTCCGTAGGGGCCATATTTTTCTGTAGTGGCTGGTAGTATTCTGTAGGGGTCTGTAGGTTTCCGTAGGCACCTGCAGTGTTCTGTAGGAGCCCATAGGGTTTTAGTGAGGTTCCGTTGTGTTGCTAAGGGTCTTGTAGAGTGCTGTCGGGTCCTGGAGTATTCTGTAGGGTTCCAGAGGGCCTCATAGGGTTCCATCGAAATCTGAAGGGTTCCCTAGGGGCCCATAGAGTCCCGTAGATTTCCGTAGGGACCTGTAGGGTTGTGTAAGTGCCCGCAGGGGTTGGTAGGAGTCTGTGGGATTCTGTAAGGTTCTGGAGGGTTCTGCAGGGTTCCGTAGGGACCCGTAGAGTTCCGTAGTGGCTGGTAAAGTTCCGTAGGGCCCTGTGGGGTTCTGTATGGACCTGTAGGGTTCCGTAGGGGCCTGCAGGGTTCCATAAGTGCCCGCAGGTGTCTGTAGGGTTCCGTAGGGGTCTGTAGGGTTCCGTAGGCACCTGCAGTGTTCTGTAGGAGCCCATAGGGTTTTAGTGAGGTTCCGTTGTGTTGCTAAGGGTCTTGTAGAGTGCTGTCGGGTCCTGGAGTATTCTGTAGTGTTCCAGAGGGGCTGGTAGGGTTCCATCGAAATCTATAGGGTTCCCTAGGGGCCCATAGAGTCCCGTAGATTTCCGTAGGGACCTGTAGGGTTGTGTAAGTGCTCACAGGGGTTGGTAGGAGCTTGTAGGGTTCCATAAGTTTTCAGAGGGTTGTGTAGGGTTCCGTAGGGGCCTGTGGTGTTCCCTAGGGGCCTGTAGAGTCTCGTACAGTTTCGGTAGGGTCCTGTAGGTTTCCATAATTGCCCGCAGAGGTCTGAATGGGCTCGTACAGTTCCGTAAGGATCCATAGGGCTCCGTAGAGCTTCGTAGGTTCCCTAGAGGCCTCTGGAGTACCGCAGGAGCCAGTAGTGTTCTGTAGGGGCCCGTAGGGTTCCTTCCATAGGAGCTGGCAGTGTTCCGTAGGGTCCTCTAGGGTTGAGTAAGTGCCCGCAGGAGTCTGTAGGAATCCGTGGGATTCTGTAAGGTTCTGCAGGGTTCCGTAGGGGCCCGTAGAGTTCCGTAGTGGCTGGTAAAGTTCCCTAGGGCCCTGTACCGTTCCGTAACTGCCTGCAAGGGTCTTTAGGCTTCCGTAGGGGCTGGTAGGGTTCCATAAAGTTCCGTGGGTTCCTGCAGAGTTCTGCAAGTGCCCGCAAGGGCCTGTAGGGGCGCACAGTGTTTCTGCCAGGTTCCGTAGAGTTCCGTAAGGGCCATATTTTTCTATAGTGGCTGGTAGTATTCTGTAGGGGTCTGTAGGTTTCCGTAGGCGCCTACAGTGTTCTGTAGGAGCCCATAGGGTTTTAGTGAGGTTCCGTTGTGTTGCTAAGGGTCTTGTAGAGTGCTGTCGGGTCCTGGAGTATTCTGTAGGGTTCAGGAGGGGCTCGTAGGGTTCCATCGAAATCTGAAGGGTTCCCTAGGGGCGCATAGAGTCCCGTAGATTGCCGTAGGGACCTGTAGGGTTGTGTAAGTGCTCGCAGGGGTTGGTAGGAGCTTATAGGGTTCCATAAGTTTTCAGAGGGTTGTGTAGGGTTCCGTAGTGGCCTGTGGTGTTCCCTAAGGGCCTGTAGAGTCTCGTACGGTTCCGTAGGGGCCTGTGGTGTTCCCTAGGGGCCTGTAGAGTCTCGTAGAGTTCCGTAGGGTCCTGTAGGTTTCCATAAGCGCCCGCAGATGTCTGAAGGGGCCCGAACTGTTCCATACGGATCCATAGGGCTCCGTAGAGCTTCGTAGGTTCCCTAGAGGCCTCTGGAGTACCGCAGGAGCCAGTAGTGTTCTGTAGGGGCCCGTAGGGTTCCTTCCATAGGAGCTGGCAGTGTTCCGTAGGGTCCTCTAGGGTTGAGTAAGTGCCCGCAGGAGTCTGTAGGAATCCGTGGGATTCTGTAAGGTTCTGCAGGGTTCCGTAGGGGCCCGTAGAGTTCCGTAGTGGCTGGTAAAGTTCCCTAGGGCCCTGTACCATTCCGTAACTGCCTGCAAGGGTCTTTAGGCTTCCGTAGGGGCTGGTAGGGTTCCATAAAGTTCCGTGGGTTCCTGCAGAGTTCTGCAAGTGCCCGCAAGGGCCTGTAGGGGCGCACAGTGTTTCTGCCAGGTTCCGTAGAGTTCCATAGGGGCCATATTTTTCTGTAGTGGCTGGTAGTATTCTGTAGGGGTCTGTAGGTTTCCGTAGGCGACTACAGTGTTCTGTAGGAGCCCATAGGGTTTTAGTGAGGTTCCGTTGTGTTGCTAAGGGTCTTGTAGAGTGCTGTCGGGTCCTGGAGTATTCTGTAGGGTTCCAGAGGGCCTCATAGGGTTCCATCGAAATCTGAAGGGTTCCCTAGGGGCCCATAGAGTCCCGTAGATTTCCGTAGGGACCTGTAGGGTTGTGTAAGTGCCCGCAGAAGTCTGTAGGAGTCTGTGGGATTCTGTAAGGTTCCAGAGGGTTCTGCAGGGTTCCGTAGGGGCCCGTAGAGTTCCGTAGTGGCTGGTAAAGTTCCGTAGGGCCCTGTGGGGTTCTGTATGGACCTGTAGGGTTCCGTAGGGGCCTGCAGGGTTCCGTAAGTGCCCGCAGGTGTCTGTAGGGTTCCGTAGGGGTCTGTAGGGTTCCGTAGGCACCTGCAGTGTTCTGTAGGAGCCCATAGGGTTTTAGTGAGGTTCCGTTGTGTTGCTAAGGGTCTTGTAGAGTGCTGTCGGGTCCTGGAGTATTCTGTAGGGTTCCAGAGGGGCTCGTAGGGTTCCGTCGAAATCTGTAGGGTTCCCTAGGGGCCCATAGAGTCCCGTAGATTTCCGTAGGGACCTGTAGGGTTGTGTAAGTGCCCGCAGAAGTCTGTAGGAGTCTGTGGGATTCTGTAAGGTTCCGGAGGGTTCTGCAGGGTTCCGTAGGGGCCCGTAGAGTTCCGTAGTGGCTGGTAAAGTTCCGTAGGGCCCTGTGGGGTTCTGTATGGACCTGTAGGGTTCCGTAGGGGCCTGCAGGGTTCCGTAAGTGCCCGCAGGTGTCTGTAGGGTTCCGTAGGGGTCTGTAGGGTGCCGTAGGCACCTGCAGTGTTCTGTAGGAGCCCATAGGGTTTTAGTGAGGTTCCGTTGTGTTGCTAAGGGTCTTGTAGAGTGCTGTCGGGTCCTGGAGTATTCTGTAGGGTTCCAGAGGGGCTGGTAGGGTTCCGTCGAAATCTGAAGGGTTCCCTAGGGGCCCGTAGAGTCCCGTAGATTTCCGTAGGGGCCTGTAGGGTTATGTAAGTGCCCGCAGGGGTTTGTAGGAGCTTGTAGGGTGCCATATGTTTCCGGAGGGTTGTGTAGGGTTCCGTAGGGGCCTGTGGTGTTCCCTAGGGGCCTGTAGAGTCTCGTACAGTTTCGGTAGGGTCCTGTAGGTTTCCATAAGCGCCCGCAGAGGTCTGAAGGGGCCCGTACTGTTCCGTAAGGATCCATAGGGTTCCGTAGAGCTTCGTAGGTTCCCTAGAGGCCTGTGGAGTACCGCAGGAGCCAGTAGTGTTCCGTAGGGTCCTCTAGGGTTGAGTAAGTGCCCGCAGGAGTCTGTAGGAATCCGTGGGATTCTGTAAGGTTCTGGAGGGTTCTGCAGGGTTCCGTAGGGGCCCGTAGAGTTCCGTAGTGGCTGGTAAAGTTCCCTAGGGCCCTGTACCGTTCCGTAACTGCCTGCAAGGGTCTTTAGGCTTCCGTAGGGGCTGGTAGGGTTCCATAAAGTTCCGTGGGTTCCTGCAGAGTTCTGCAAGTGCCCGCAAGGGCCTGTAGGGGCGCACAGTGTTTCTGCCAGGTTCCGTAGAGTTCCGTAAGGGCCATATTTTTCTATAGTGGCTGGTAGTATTCTGTAGGGGTCTTTAGGGTTCCGTAGGCGCCTACAGTGTTCTGTAGGAGCCCATAGGGTTTTAGTGAGGTTCCGTTGTGTTGCTAAGGGTCTTGTAGAGTGCTGTCGGGTCCTGGAGTATTCTGTAGGGTTCCAGAGGGCCTCATAGGGTTCCATCGAAATCTATAGGGTTCCCTAGGGGCGCATAGAGTCCCGTAGATTGCCGTAGGGACCTGTAGGGTTGTGTAAGTGCTCGCAGGGGTTGGTAGGAGCTTATAGGGTTCCATAAGTTTGCAGAGGGTTGTGTAGGGTTCCGTAGTGGCCTGTGGTGTTCCCTAAGGGCCTGTAGAGTCTCGTACGGTTCCGTAGGGGCCTGTGGTGTTCCCTAGGGGCCTGTAGAGTTTCGTAGAGTTCCGTAGGGTCCTGTAGGTTTCCATAAGCGCCCGCAGATGTCTGAAGGGGCCCGAACTGTTCCATACGGATCCATAGGGCTCCGTAGAGCTTCGTAGGTTCCCTAGAGGCCTCTGGAGTACCGCAGGAGCCAGTAGTGTTCTGTAGGGGCCCGTAGGGTTCCTTCCATAGGAGCTGGCAGTGTTCCGTAGGGTCCTCTAGGGTTGAGTAAGTGCCCGCAGGAGTCTGTAGGAATCCGTGGGATTCTGTAAGGTTCTGCAGGGTTCCGTAGGGGCCCGTAGAGTTCCGTAGTGGCTGGTAAAGTTCCCTAGGGCCCTGTACCGTTCCGTAACTGCCTGCAAGGGTCTTTAGGCTTCCGTAGGGGCTGGTAGGGTTCCATAAAGTTCCGTGGGTTCCTGCAGAGTTCTGCAAGTGCCCGCAAGGGCCTGTAGGGGCGCACAGTGTTTCTGCCAGGTTCCGTAGAGTTCCATAGGGGCCATATTTTTCTGTAGTGGCTGGTAGTATTCTGTAGGGGTCTGTAGGTTTCCGTAGGCGACTACAGTGTTCTGTAGGAGCCCATAGGGTTTTAGTGAGGTTCCGTTGTGTTGCTAAGGGTCTTGTAGAGTGCTGTCGGGTCCTGGAGTATTCTGTAGGGTTCCAGAGGGCCTCATAGGGTTCCATCGAAATCTGAAGGGTTCCCTAGGGGCCCATAGAGTCCCGTAGATTTCCGTAGGGACCTGTAGGGTTGTGTAAGTGCCCGCAGAAGTCTGTAGGAGTCTGTGGGATTCTGTAAGGTTCCGGAGGGTTCTGCAGGGTTCCGTAGGGGCCCGTAGAGTTCCGTAGTGGCTGGTAAAGTTCCGTAGGGCCCTGTGGGGTTCTGTATGGACCTGTAGGGTTCCGTAGGGGCCTGCAGGGTTCCGTAAGTGCCCGCAGGTGTCTGTAGGGTTCCGTAGGGGTCTGTAGGGTGCCGTAGGCACCTGCAGTGTTCTGTAGGAGCCCATAGGGTTTTAGTGAGGTTCCGTTGTGTTGCTAAGGGTCTTGTAGAGTGCTGTCGGGTCCTGGAGTATTCTGTAGGGTTCCAGAGGGGCTGGTAGGGTTCCGTCGAAATCTGAAGGGTTCCCTAGGGGCCCGTAGAGTCCCGTAGATTTCCGTAGGGGCCTGTAGGGTTATGTAAGTGCCCGCAGGGGTTTGTAGGAGCTTGTAGGGTGCCATATGTTTCCGGAGGGTTGTGTAGGGTTCCGTAGGGGCCTGTGGTGTTCCCTAGGGGCCTGTAGAGTCTCGTACAGTTTCGGTAGGGTCCTGTAGGTTTCCATAAGCGCCCGCAGAGGTCTGAAGGGGCCCGTACTGTTCCGTAAGGATCCATAGGGTTCCGTAGAGCTTCGTAGGTTCCCTAGAGGCCTGTGGAGTACCGCAGGAGCCAGTAGTGTTCCGTAGGGTCCTCTAGGGTTGAGTAAGTGCCCGCAGGAGTCTGTAGGAATCCGTGGGATTCTGTAAGGTTCTGGAGGGTTCTGCAGGGTTCCGTAGGGGCCCGTAGAGTTCCGTAGTGGCTGGTAAAGTTCCCTAGGGCCCTGTACCGTTCCGTAACTGCCTGCAAGGGTCTTTAGGCTTCCGTAGGGGCTGGTAGGGTTCCATAAAGTTCCGTGGGTTCCTGCAGAGTTCTGCAAGTGCCCGCAAGGGCCTGTAGGGGCGCACAGTGTTTCTGCCAGGTTCCGTAGAGTTCCGTAAGGGCCATATTTTTCTATAGTGGCTGGTAGTATTCTGTAGGGGTCTGTAGGGTTCCGTAGGCGCCTACAGTGTTCTGTAGGAGCCCATAGGGTTTTAGTGAGGTTCCGTTGTGTTGCTAAGGGTCTTGTAGAGTGCTGTCGGGTCCTGGAGTATTCTGTAGGGTTCCAGAGGGCCTCATAGGGTTCCATCGAAATCTATAGGGTTCCCTAGGGGCGCATAGAGTCCCGTAGATTGCCGTAGGGACCTGTAGGGTTGTGTAAGTGCCCGCAGGGGTTGGTAGGAGCTTATAGGGTTCCATAAGTTTGCAGAGGGTTGTGTAGGGTTCCGTAGTGGCCTGTGGTGTTCCCTAAGGGCCTGTAGAGTCTCGTACGGTTCCGTAGGGGCCTGTGGTGTTCCCTAGGGGCCTGTAGAGTTTCGTAGAGTTCCGTAGGGTCCTGTAGGTTTCCATAAGCGCCCGCAGATGTCTGAAGGGGCCCGAACTGTTCCATACGGATCCATAGGGCTCCGTAGAGCTTCGTAGGTTCCCTAGAGGCCTCTGGAGTACCGCAGGAGCCAGTAGTGTTCTGTAGGGGCCCGTAGGGTTCCTTCCATAGGAGCTGGCAGTGTTCCGTAGGGTCCTCTAGGGTTGAGTAAGTGCCCGCAGGAGTCTGTAGGAATCCGTGGGATTCTGTAAGGTTCTGCAGGGTTCCGTAGGGGCCCGTAGAGTTCCGTAGTGGCTGGTAAAGTTCCCTAGGGCCCTGTACCGTTCCGTAACTGCCTGCAAGGGTCTTTAGGCTTCCGTAGGGGCTGGTAGGGTTCCATAAAGTTCCGTGGGTTCCTGCAGAGTTCTGCAAGTGCCCGCAAGGGCCTGTAGGGGCGCACAGTGTTTCTGCCAGGTTCCGTAGAGTTCCATAGGGGCCATATTTTTCTGTAGTGGCTGGTAGTATTCTGTAGGGGTCTGTAGGTTTCCGTAGGCGACTACAGTGTTCTGTAGGAGCCCATAGGGTTTTAGTGAGGTTCCGTTGTGTTGCTAAGGGTCTTGTAGAGTGCTGTCGGGTCCTGGAGTATTCTGTAGGGTTCCAGAGGGCCTCATAGGGTTCCATCGAAATCTGAAGGGTTCCCTAGGGGCCCATAGAGTCCCGTAGATTTCCGTAGGGACCTGTAGGGTTGTGTAAGTGCCCGCAGAAGTCTGTAGGAGTCTGTGGGATTCTGTAAGGTTCCGGAGGGTTCTGCAGGGTTCCGTAGGGGCCCGTAGAGTTCCGTAGTGGCTGGTAAAGTTCCGTAGGGCCCTGTGGGGTTCTGTATGGACCTGTAGGGTTCCGTAGGGGCCTGCAGGGTTCCGTAAGTGCCCGCAGGTGTCTGTAGGGTTCCGTAGGGGTCTGTAGGGTGCCGTAGGCACCTGCAGTGTTCTGTAGGAGCCCATAGGGTTTTAGTGAGGTTCCGTTGTGTTGCTAAGGGTCTTGTAGAGTGCTGTCGGGTCCTGGAGTATTCTGTAGGGTTCCAGAGGGGCTGGTAGGGTTCCGTCGAAATCTGAAGGGTTCCCTAGGGGCCCGTAGAGTCCCGTAGATTTCCGTAGGGGCCTGTAGGGTTATGTAAGTGCCCGCAGGGGTTTGTAGGAGCTTGTAGGGTGCCATATGTTTCCGGAGGGTTGTGTAGGGTTCCGTAGGGGCCTGTGGTGTTCCCTAGGGGCCTGTAGAGTCTCGTACAGTTTCGGTAGGGTCCTGTAGGTTTCCATAAGCGCCCGCAGAGGTCTGAAGGGGCCCGTACTGTTCCGTAAGGATCCATAGGGTTCCGTAGAGCTTCGTAGGTTCCCTAGAGGCCTGTGGAGTACCGCAGGAGCCAGTAGTGTTCCGTAGGGTCCTCTAGGGTTGAGTAAGTGCCCGCAGGAGTCTGTAGGAATCCGTGGGATTCTGTAAGGTTCTGGAGGGTTCTGCAGGGTTCCGTAGGGGCCCGTAGAGTTCCGTAGTGGCTGGTAAAGTTCCCTAGGGCCCTGTACCGTTCCGTAACTGCCTGCAAGGGTCTTTAGGCTTCCGTAGGGGCTGGTAGGGTTCCATAAAGTTCCGTGGGTTCCTGCAGAGTTCTGCAAGTGCCCGCAAGGGCCTGTAGGGGCGCACAGTGTTTCTGCCAGGTTCCGTAGAGTTCCGTAGGGGCCATATTTTTCTGTAGTGGCTGGTAGTATTCTGTAGGGGTCTGTAGGTTTCCGTAGGCACCTGCAGTGTTCTGTAGGAGCCCATAGGGTTTTAGTGAGGTTCCGTTGTGTTGCTAAGGGTCTTGTAGAGTGCTGTCGGGTCCTGGAGTATTCTGTAGGGTTCCAGAGGGCCTCATAGGGTTCCATCGAAATCTGAAGGGTTCCCTAGGGGCCCATAGAGTCCCGTAGATTTCCGTAGGGACCTGTAGGGTTGTGTAAGTGCCCGCAGGGGTTGGTAGGAGTCTGTGGGATTCTGTAAGGTTCTGGAGGGTTCTGCAGGGTTCCGTAGGGACCCGTAGAGTTCCGTAGTGGCTGGTAAAGTTCCGTAGGGCCCTGTGGGGTTCTGTATGGACCTGTAGGGTTCCGTAGGGGCCTGCAGGGTTCCATAAGTGCCCGCAGGTGTCTGTAGGGTTCCGTAGGGGTCTGTAGGGTTCCGTAGGCACCTGCAGTGTTCTGTAGGAGCCCATAGGGTTTTAGTGAGGTTCCGTTGTGTTGCTAAGGGTCTTGTAGAGTGCTGTCGGGTCCTGGAGTATTCTGTAGGGTTCCAGAGGGCCTCATAGGGTTCCATCGAAATCTATAGGGTTCCCTAGGGGCCCATAGAGTCCCGTAGATTTCCGTAGGGACCTGTAGGGTTGTGTAAGTGCTCACAGGGGTTGGTAGGAGCTTGTAGGGTTCCATAAGTTTTCAGAGGGTTGTGTAGGGTTCCGTAGGGGCCTGTGGTGTTCCCTAGGGGCCTGTAGAGTCTCGTACAGTTTCGGTAGGGTCCTGTAGGTTTCCATAATTGCCCGCAGAGGTCTGAATGGGCTCGTACAGTTCCGTAAGGATCCATAGGGCTCCGTAGAGCTTCGTAGGTTCCCTAGAGGCCTCTGGAGTACCGCAGGAGCCAGTAGTGTTCTGTAGGGGCCCGTAGGGTTCCTTCCATAGGAGCTGGCAGTGTTCCGTAGGGTCCTCTAGGGTTGAGTAAGTGCCCGCAGGAGTCTGTAGGAATCCGTGGGATTCTGTAAGGTTCTGCAGGGTTCCGTAGGGGCCCGTAGAGTTCCGTAGTGGCTGGTAAAGTTCCCTAGGGCCCTGTACCGTTCCGTAACTGCCTGCAAGGGTCTTTAGGCTTCCGTAGGGGCTGGTAGGGTTCCATAAAGTTCCGTGGGTTCCTGCAGAGTTCTGCAAGTGCCCGCAAGGGCCTGTAGGGGCGCACAGTGTTTCTGCCAGGTTCCGTAGAGTTCCGTAAGGGCCATATTTTTCTATAGTGGCTGGTAGTATTCTGTAGGGGTCTGTAGGTTTCCGTAGGCGCCTACAGTGTTCTGTAGGAGCCCATAGGGTTTTAGTGAGGTTCCGTTGTGTTGCTAAGGGTCTTGTAGAGTGCTGTCGGGTCCTGGAGTATTCTGTAGGGTTCAGGAGGGGCTCGTAGGGTTCCATCGAAATCTGAAGGGTTCCCTAGGGGCGCATAGAGTCCCGTAGATTGCCGTAGGGACCTGTAGGGTTGTGTAAGTGCTCGCAGGGGTTGGTAGGAGCTTATAGGGTTCCATAAGTTTTCAGAGGGTTGTGTAGGGTTCCGTAGTGGCCTGTGGTGTTCCCTAAGGGCCTGTAGAGTCTCGTACGGTTCCGTAGGGGCCTGTGGTGTTCCCTAGGGGCCTGTAGAGTCTCGTAGAGTTCCGTAGGGTCCTGTAGGTTTCCATAAGCGCCCGCAGATGTCTGAAGGGGCCCGAACTGTTCCATACGGATCCATAGGGCTCCGTAGAGCTTCGTAGGTTCCCTAGAGGCCTCTGGAGTACCGCAGGAGCCAGTAGTGTTCTGTAGGGGCCCGTAGGGTTCCTTCCATAGGAGCTGGCAGTGTTCCGTAGGGTCCTCTAGGGTTGAGTAAGTGCCCGCAGGAGTCTGTAGGAATCCGTGGGATTCTGTAAGGTTCTGCAGGGTTCCGTAGGGGCCCGTAGAGTTCCGTAGTGGCTGGTAAAGTTCCCTAGGGCCCTGTACCATTCCGTAACTGCCTGCAAGGGTCTTTAGGCTTCCGTAGGGGCTGGTAGGGTTCCATAAAGTTCCGTGGGTTCCTGCAGAGTTCTGCAAGTGCCCGCAAGGGCCTGTAGGGGCGCACAGTGTTTCTGCCAGGTTCCGTAGAGTTCCATAGGGGCCATATTTTTCTGTAGTGGCTGGTAGTATTCTGTAGGGGTCTGTAGGTTTCCGTAGGCGACTACAGTGTTCTGTAGGAGCCCATAGGGTTTTAGTGAGGTTCCGTTGTGTTGCTAAGGGTCTTGTAGAGTGCTGTCGGGTCCTGGAGTATTCTGTAGGGTTCCAGAGGGCCTCATAGGGTTCCATCGAAATCTGAAGGGTTCCCTAGGGGCCCATAGAGTCCCGTAGATTTCCGTAGGGACCTGTAGGGTTGTGTAAGTGCCCGCAGAAGTCTGTAGGAGTCTGTGGGATTCTGTAAGGTTCCAGAGGGTTCTGCAGGGTTCCGTAGGGGCCCGTAGAGTTCCGTAGTGGCTGGTAAAGTTCCGTAGGGCCCTGTGGGGTTCTGTATGGACCTGTAGGGTTCCGTAGGGGCCTGCAGGGTTCCGTAAGTGCCCGCAGGTGTCTGTAGGGTTCCGTAGGGGTCTGTAGGGTTCCGTAGGCACCTGCAGTGTTCTGTAGGAGCCCATAGGGTTTTAGTGAGGTTCCGTTGTGTTGCTAAGGGTCTTGTAGAGTGCTGTCGGGTCCTGGAGTATTCTGTAGGGTTCCAGAGGGGCTCGTAGGGTTCCGTCGAAATCTGTAGGGTTCCCTAGGGGCCCATAGAGTCCCGTAGATTTCCGTAGGGACCTGTAGGGTTGTGTAAGTGCCCGCAGAAGTCTGTAGGAGTCTGTGGGATTCTGTAAGGTTCCGGAGGGTTCTGCAGGGTTCCGTAGGGGCCCGTAGAGTTCCGTAGTGGCTGGTAAAGTTCCGTAGGGCCCTGTGGGGTTCTGTATGGACCTGTAGGGTTCCGTAGGGGCCTGCAGGGTTCCGTAAGTGCCCGCAGGTGTCTGTAGGGTTCCGTAGGGGTCTGTAGGGTGCCGTAGGCACCTGCAGTGTTCTGTAGGAGCCCATAGGGTTTTAGTGAGGTTCCGTTGTGTTGCTAAGGGTCTTGTAGAGTGCTGTCGGGTCCTGGAGTATTCTGTAGGGTTCCAGAGGGGCTGGTAGGGTTCCGTCGAAATCTGAAGGGTTCCCTAGGGGCCCGTAGAGTCCCGTAGATTTCCGTAGGGGCCTGTAGGGTTATGTAAGTGCCCGCAGGGGTTTGTAGGAGCTTGTAGGGTGCCATATGTTTCCGGAGGGTTGTGTAGGGTTCCGTAGGGGCCTGTGGTGTTCCCTAGGGGCCTGTAGAGTCTCGTACAGTTTCGGTAGGGTCCTGTAGGTTTCCATAAGCGCCCGCAGAGGTCTGAAGGGGCCCGTACTGTTCCGTAAGGATCCATAGGGTTCCGTAGAGCTTCGTAGGTTCCCTAGAGGCCTGTGGAGTACCGCAGGAGCCAGTAGTGTTCCGTAGGGTCCTCTAGGGTTGAGTAAGTGCCCGCAGGAGTCTGTAGGAATCCGTGGGATTCTGTAAGGTTCTGGAGGGTTCTGCAGGGTTCCGTAGGGGCCCGTAGAGTTCCGTAGTGGCTGGTAAAGTTCCCTAGGGCCCTGTACCGTTCCGTAACTGCCTGCAAGGGTCTTTAGGCTTCCGTAGGGGCTGGTAGGGTTCCATAAAGTTCCGTGGGTTCCTGCAGAGTTCTGCAAGTGCCCGCAAGGGCCTGTAGGGGCGCACAGTGTTTCTGCCAGGTTCCGTAGAGTTCCGTAGGGGCCATATTTTTCTGTAGTGGCTGGTAGTATTCTGTAGGGGTCTGTAGGTTTCCGTAGGCACCTGCAGTGTTCTGTAGGAGCCCATAGGGTTTTAGTGAGGTTCCGTTGTGTTGCTAAGGGTCTTGTAGAGTGCTGTCGGGTCCTGGAGTATTCTGTAGGGTTCCAGAGGGCCTCATAGGGTTCCATCGAAATCTGAAGGGTTCCCTAGGGGCCCATAGAGTCCCGTAGATTTCCGTAGGGACCTGTAGGGTTGTGTAAGTGCCCGCAGGGGTTGGTAGGAGTCTGTGGGATTCTGTAAGGTTCTGGAGGGTTCTGCAGGGTTCCGTAGGGACCCGTAGAGTTCCGTAGTGGCTGGTAAAGTTCCGTAGGGCCCTGTGGGGTTCTGTATGGACCTGTAGGGTTCCGTAGGGGCCTGCAGGGTTCCATAAGTGCCCGCAGGTGTCTGTAGGGTTCCGTAGGGGTCTGTAGGGTTCCGTAGGCACCTGCAGTGTTCTGTAGGAGCCCATAGGGTTTTAGTGAGGTTCCGTTGTGTTGCTAAGGGTCTTGTAGAGTGCTGTCGGGTCCTGGAGTATTCTGTAGTGTTCCAGAGGGGCTGGTAGGGTTCCATCGAAATCTATAGGGTTCCCTAGGGGCCCATAGAGTCCCGTAGATTTCCGTAGGGACCTGTAGGGTTGTGTAAGTGCTCACAGGGGTTGGTAGGAGCTTGTAGGGTTCCATAAGTTTTCAGAGGGTTGTGTAGGGTTCCGTAGGGGCCTGTGGTGTTCCCTAGGGGCCTGTAGAGTCTCGTACAGTTTCGGTAGGGTCCTGTAGGTTTCCATAATTGCCCGCAGAGGTCTGAATGGGCTCGTACAGTTCCGTAAGGATCCATAGGGCTCCGTAGAGCTTCGTAGGTTCCCTAGAGGCCTCTGGAGTACCGCAGGAGCCAGTAGTGTTCTGTAGGGGCCCGTAGGGTTCCTTCCATAGGAGCTGGCAGTGTTCCGTAGGGTCCTCTAGGGTTGAGTAAGTGCCCGCAGGAGTCTGTAGGAATCCGTGGGATTCTGTAAGGTTCTGCAGGGTTCCGTAGGGGCCCGTAGAGTTCCGTAGTGGCTGGTAAAGTTCCCTAGGGCCCTGTACCGTTCCGTAACTGCCTGCAAGGGTCTTTAGGCTTCCGTAGGGGCTGGTAGGGTTCCATAAAGTTCCGTGGGTTCCTGCAGAGTTCTGCAAGTGCCCGCAAGGGCCTGTAGGGGCGCACAGTGTTTCTGCCAGGTTCCGTAGAGTTCCGTAAGGGCCATATTTTTCTATAGTGGCTGGTAGTATTCTGTAGGGGTCTGTAGGTTTCCGTAGGCGCCTACAGTGTTCTGTAGGAGCCCATAGGGTTTTAGTGAGGTTCCGTTGTGTCGCTAAGGGTCTTGTAGAGTGCTGTCGGGTCCTGGAGTATTCTGTAGGGTTCAGGAGGGGCTCGTAGGGTTCCATCGAAATCTGAAGGGTTCCCTAGGGGCGCATAGAGTCCCGTAGATTGCCGTAGGGACCTGTAGGGTTGTGTAAGTGCTCGCAGGGGTTGGTAGGAGCTTATAGGGTTCCATAAGTTTTCAGAGGGTTGTGTAGGGTTCCGTAGTGGCCTGTGGTGTTCCCTAAGGGCCTGTAGAGTCTCGTACGGTTCCGTAGGGGCCTGTGGTGTTCCCTAGGGGCCTGTAGAGTCTCGTAGAGTTCCGTAGGGTCCTGTAGGTTTCCATAAGCGCCCGCAGATGTCTGAAGGGGCCCGAACTGTTCCATACGGATCCATAGGGCTCCGTAGAGCTTCGTAGGTTCCCTAGAGGCCTCTGGAGTACCGCAGGAGCCAGTAGTGTTCTGTAGGGGCCCGTAGGGTTCCTTCCATAGGAGCTGGCAGTGTTCCGTAGGGTCCTCTAGGGTTGAGTAAGTGCCCGCAGGAGTCTGTAGGAATCCGTGGGATTCTGTAAGGTTCTGCAGGGTTCCGTAGGGGCCCGTAGAGTTCCGTAGTGGCTGGTAAAGTTCCCTAGGGCCCTGTACCATTCCGTAACTGCCTGCAAGGGTCTTTAGGCTTCCGTAGGGGCTGGTAGGGTTCCATAAAGTTCCGTGGGTTCCTGCAGAGTTCTGCAAGTGCCCGCAAGGGCCTGTAGGGGCGCACAGTGTTTCTGCCAGGTTCCGTAGAGTTCCATAGGGGCCATATTTTTCTGTAGTGGCTGGTAGTATTCTGTAGGGGTCTGTAGGTTTCCGTAGGCGACTACAGTGTTCTGTAGGAGCCCATAGGGTTTTAGTGAGGTTCCGTTGTGTTGCTAAGGGTCTTGTAGAGTGCTGTCGGGTCCTGGAGTATTCTGTAGGGTTCCAGAGGGCCTCATAGGGTTCCATCGAAATCTGAAGGGTTCCCTAGGGGCCCATAGAGTCCCGTAGATTTCCGTAGGGACCTGTAGGGTTGTGTAAGTGCCCGCAGAAGTCTGTAGGAGTCTGTGGGATTCTGTAAGGTTCCAGAGGGTTCTGCAGGGTTCCGTAGGGGCCCGTAGAGTTCCGTAGTGGCTGGTAAAGTTCCGTAGGGCCCTGTGGGGTTCTGTATGGACCTGTAGGGTTCCGTAGGGGCCTGCAGGGTTCCGTAAGTGCCCGCAGGTGTCTGTAGGGTTCCGTAGGGGTCTGTAGGGTTCCGTAGGCACCTGCAGTGTTCTGTAGGAGCCCATAGGGTTTTAGTGAGGTTCCGTTGTGTTGCTAAGGGTCTTGTAGAGTGCTGTCGGGTCCTGGAGTATTCTGTAGGGTTCCAGAGGGGCTCGTAGGGTTCCGTCGAAATCTGTAGGGTTCCCTAGGGGCCCATAGAGTCCCGTAGATTTCCGTAGGGACCTGTAGGGTTGTGTAAGTGCCCGCAGAAGTCTGTAGGAATCCGTGGGATTCTGTAAGGTTCTGGAGGGTTCTGCAGGGTTCCGTAGGGGCCCGTAGAGTTCTGTAGTGGCTGGTAAAGTTCCCTAGGGCCCTGTACCGTTCCGTAACTGCCTGCAAGGGTCTTTAGGCTTCCGTAGGGGCTGGTAGGGTTCCATAAAGTTCCGTGGGTTCCTGCAGAGTTCTGCAAGTGCCCGCAAGGGCCTGTAGGGGCGCACAGTGTTTCTGCCAGGTTCCGTAGAGTTCCGTAGGGGCCATATTTTTCTGTAGTGGCTGGTAGTATTCTGTAGGGGTCTGTAGGTTTCCGTAGGCACCTGCAGTGTTCTGTAGGAGCCCATAGGGTTTTAGTGAGGTTCCGTTGTGTTGCTAAGGGTCTTGTAGAGTGCTGTCGGGTCCTGGAGTATTCTGTAGGGTTCCAGAGGGCCTCATAGGGTTCCATCGAAATCTGAAGGGTTCCCTAGGGGCCCATAGAGTCCCGTAGATTTCCGTAGGGACCTGTAGGGTTGTGTAAGTGCCCGCAGGGGTTGGTAGGAGTCTGTGGGATTCTGTAAGGTTCTGGAGGGTTCTGCAGGGTTCCGTAGGGACCCGTAGAGTTCCGTAGTGGCTGGTAAAGTTCCGTAGGGCCCTGTGGGGTTCTGTATGGACCTGTAGGGTTCCGTAGGGGCCTGCAGGGTTCCATAAGTGCCCGCAGGTGTCTGTAGGGTTCCGTAGGGGTCTGTAGGGTTCCGTAGGCACCTGCAGTGTTCTGTAGGAGCCCATAGGGTTTTAGTGAGGTTCCGTTGTGTTGCTAAGGGTCTTGTAGAGTGCTGTCGGGTCCTGGAGTATTCTGTAGTGTTCCAGAGGGGCTGGTAGGGTTCCATCGAAATCTATAGGGTTCCCTAGGGGCCCATAGAGTCCCGTAGATTTCCGTAGGGACCTGTAGGGTTGTGTAAGTGCTCACAGGGGTTGGTAGGAGCTTGTAGGGTTCCATAAGTTTTCAGAGGGTTGTGTAGGGTTCCGTAGGGGCCTGTGGTGTTCCCTAGGGGCCTGTAGAGTCTCGTACAGTTTCGGTAGGGTCCTGTAGGTTTCCATAATTGCCCGCAGAGGTCTGAATGGGCTCGTACAGTTCCGTAAGGATCCATAGGGCTCCGTAGAGCTTCGTAGGTTCCCTAGAGGCCTCTGGAGTACCGCAGGAGCCAGTAGTGTTCTGTAGGGGCCCGTAGGGTTCCTTCCATAGGAGCTGGCAGTGTTCCGTAGGGTCCTCTAGGGTTGAGTAAGTGCCCGCAGGAGTCTGTAGGAATCCGTGGGATTCTGTAAGGTTCTGCAGGGTTCCGTAGGGGCCCGTAGAGTTCCGTAGTGGCTGGTAAAGTTCCCTAGGGCCCTGTACCGTTCCGTAACTGCCTGCAAGGGTCTTTAGGCTTCCGTAGGGGCTGGTAGGGTTCCATAAAGTTCCGTGGGTTCCTGCAGAGTTCTGCAAGTGCCCGCAAGGGCCTGTAGGGGCGCACAGTGTTTCTGCCAGGTTCCGTAGAGTTCCGTAAGGGCCATATTTTTCTATAGTGGCTGGTAGTATTCTGTAGGGGTCTGTAGGTTTCCGTAGGCGCCTACAGTGTTCTGTAGGAGCCCATAGGGTTTTAGTGAGGTTCCGTTGTGTCGCTAAGGGTCTTGTAGAGTGCTGTCGGGTCCTGGAGTATTCTGTAGGGTTCAGGAGGGGCTCGTAGGGTTCCATCGAAATCTGAAGGGTTCCCTAGGGGCGCATAGAGTCCCGTAGATTGCCGTAGGGACCTGTAGGGTTGTGTAAGTGCTCGCAGGGGTTGGTAGGAGCTTATAGGGTTCCATAAGTTTTCAGAGGGTTGTGTAGGGTTCTGTAGTGGCCTGTGGTGTTCCCTAAGGGCCTGTAGAGTCTCGTACGGTTCCGTAGGGGCCTGTGGTGTTCCCTAGGGGCCTGTAGAGTCTCGTAGAGTTCCGTAGGGTCCTGTAGGTTTCCATAAGCGCCCGCAGAGGTCTGAAGGGGCCCGAACTGTTCCATACGGATCCATAGGGCTCCGTAGAGCTTCGTAGGTTCCCTAGAGGCCTCTGGAGTACCGCAGGAGCCAGTAGTGTTCTGTAGGGGCCCGTAGGGTTCCTTCCATAGGAGCTGGCAGTGTTCCGTAGGGTCCTCTAGGGTTGAGTAAGTGCCCGCAGGAGTCTGTAGGAATCCGTGGGATTCTGTAAGGTTCTGCAGGGTTCCGTAGGGGCCCGTAGAGTTCCGTAGTGGCTGGTAAAGTTCCCTAGGGCCCTGTACCATTCCGTAACTGCCTGCAAGGGTCTTTAGGCTTCCGTAGGGGCTGGTAGGGTTCCATAAAGTTCCGTGGGTTCCTGCAGAGTTCTGCAAGTGCCCGCAAGGGCCTGTAGGGGCGCACAGTGTTTCTGCCAGGTTCCGTAGAGTTCCATAGGGGCCATATTTTTCTGTAGTGGCTGGTAGTATTCTGTAGGGGTCTGTAGGTTTCCGTAGGCGACTACAGTGTTCTGTAGGAGCCCATAGGGTTTTAGTGAGGTTCCGTTGTGTTGCTAAGGGTCTTGTAGAGTGCTGTCGGGTCCTGGAGTATTCTGTAGGGTTCCAGAGGGCCTCATAGGGTTCCATCGAAATCTGAAGGGTTCCCTAGGGGCCCATAGAGTCCCGTAGATTTCCGTAGGGACCTGTAGGGTTGTGTAAGTGCCCGCAGAAGTCTGTAGGAGTCTGTGGGATTCTGTAAGGTTCCAGAGGGTTCTGCAGGGTTCCGTAGGGGCCCGTAGAGTTCCGTAGTGGCTGGTAAAGTTCCGTAGGGCCCTGTGGGGTTCTGTATGGACCTGTAGGGTTCCGTAGGGGCCTGCAGGGTTCCGTAAGTGCCCGCAGGTGTCTGTAGGGTTCCGTAGGGGTCTGTAGGGTTCCGTAGGCACCTGCAGTGTTCTGTAGGAGCCCATAGGGTTTTAGTGAGGTTCCGTTGTGTTGCTAAGGGTCTTGTAGAGTGCTGTCGGGTCCTGGAGTATTCTGTAGGGTTCCAGAGGGGCTCGTAGGGTTCCGTCGAAATCTGTAGGGTTCCCTAGGGGCCCATAGAGTCCCGTAGATTTCCGTAGGGACCTGTAGGGTTGTGTAAGTGCCCGCAGAAGTCTGTAGGAGTCTGTGGGATTCTGTAAGGTTCCGGAGGGTTCTGCAGGGTTCCGTAGGGGCCCGTAGAGTTCCGTAGTGGCTGGTAAAGTTCCGTAGGGCCCTGTGGGGTTCTGTATGGACCTGTAGGGTTCCGTAGGGGCCTGCAGGGTTCCGTAAGTGCCCGCAGGTGTCTGTAGGGTTCCGTAGGGGTCTGTAGGGTGCCGTAGGCACCTGCAGTGTTCTGTAGGAGCCCATAGGGTTTTAGTGAGGTTCCGTTGTGTTGCTAAGGGTCTTGTAGAGTGCTGTCGGGTCCTGGAGTATTCTGTAGGGTTCCAGAGGGCCTCATAGGGTTCCATCGAAATCTGAAGGGTTCCCTAGGGGCCCATAGAGTCCCGTAGATTTCCGTAGGGACCTGTAGGGTTGTGTAAGTGCCCGCAGGGGTTGGTAGGAGTCTGTGGGATTCTGTAAGGTTCTGGAGGGTTCTGCAGGGTTCCGTAGGGACCCGTAGAGTTCCGTAGTGGCTGGTAAAGTTCCGTAGGGCCCTGTGGGGTTCTGTATGGACCTGTAGGGTTCCGTAGGGGCCTGCAGGGTTCCGTAAGTGCCCGCAGGTGTCTGTAGGGTTCCGTAGGGGTCTGTAGGGTTCCGTAGGCACCTGCAGTGTTCTGTAGGAGCCCATAGGGTTTTAGTGAGGTTCTGTTGTGTTGCTAAGGGTCTTGTAGAGTGCTGTCGGGTCCTGGAGTATTCTGTAGGGTTCCAGAGGGGCTGGTAGGGTTCCGTCGAAATCTGAAGGGTTCCCTAGGGGCCCGTAGAGTCCAGTAGATTTCCGTAGGGGCCTGTAGAGTTATGTAAGTGCCCGCAGGGGTTGGTAGGAGCTTGTAGGGTGCCATATGTTTCCGGAGGGTTGTGTAGGGTTCCGTAGGGGCCTGTGGTGTTCCCTAGGGGCCTGTAGAGTCTCGTACAGTTTCGGTAGGGTCCTGTAGGTTTCCATAATTGCCCGCAGAGGTCTGAATGGGCTTGTACAGTTCCGTAAGGATCCATAGGGCTCCGTAGAGCTTCGTAGGTTCCCTAGAGGCCTCTGGAGTACCTCAGGAGCCAGTAGTGTTCTGTAGGGGCCCGTAGGGTTCCTTCCATAGGAGCTGGCAGTGTTCCGTAGGGTCCTCTAGGGTTGAGTAAGTGCCCGCAGGAGTCTGTAGGAATCCGTGGGATTCTGTAAGGTTCTGAAGGGTTCTGCAGGGTTCCGTAGGGGCCCGTAGAGTTCCGTAGTGGCTGGTAAAGTTCCCTAGGGCCCTGTACCGTTCCGTAACTGCCTGCAAGGGTCTTTAGGCTTCCGTAGGGGCTGGTAGGGTTCCATAAAGTTCCGTGGGTTCCTGCAGAGTTCTGCAAGTGCCCGCAAGGGCCTGTAGGGGCGCACAGTGTTTCTGCCAGGTTCCGTAGAGTTCCGTAAGGGCCATATTTTTCTATAGTGGCTGGTAGTATTCTGTAGGGGTCTGTAGGTTTCCGTAGGCGCCTACAGTGTTCTGTAGGAGCCCATAGGGTTTTAGTGAGGTTCTGTTGTGTTGCTAAGGGTCTTGTAGAGTGCTGTCGGGTCCTGGAGTATTCTGTAGGGTTCAGGAGGGGCTCGTAGGGTTCCATCGAAATCTGAAGGGTTCCCTAGGGGCGCATAGAGTCCCGTAGATTGCCGTAGGGACCTGTAGGGTTGTGTAAGTGCTCGCAGGGGTTGGTAGGAGCTTATAGGGTTCCATAAGTTTTCAGAGGGTTGTGTAGGGTTCCGTAGTGGCCTGTGGTGTTCCCTAAGGGCCTGTAGAGTCTCGTACGGTTCCGTAGGGGCCTGTGGTGTTCCCTAGGGGCCTGTAGAGTCTCGTAGAGTTCCGTAGGGTCCTGTAGGTTTCCATAAGCGCCCGCAGATGTCTGAAGGGGCCCGAACTGTTCCATACGGATCCATAGGGCTCCGTAGAGCTTCGTAGGTTCCCTAGAGGCCTCTGGAGTACCGCAGGAGCCAGTAGTGTTCTGTAGGGGCCCGTAGGGTTCCTTCCATAGGAGCTGGCAGTGTTCCGTAGGGTCCTCTAGGGTTGAGTAAGTGCCCGCAGGAGTCTGTAGGAATCCGTGGGATTCTGTAAGGTTCTGCAGGGTTCCGTAGGGGCCCGTAGAGTTCCGTAGTGGCTGGTAAAGTTCCCTAGGGCCCTGTACCGTTCCGTAACTGCCTGCAAGGGTCTTTAGGCTTCCGTAGGGGCTGGTAGGGTTCCATAAAGTTCCGTGGGTTCCTGCAGAGTTCTGCAAGTGCCCGCAAGGGCCTGTAGGGGCGCACAGTGTTTCTGCCAGGTTCCGTAGAGTTCCGTAGGGGCCATATTTTTCTGTAGTGGCTGGTAGTATTCTGTAGGGGTCTGTAGGTTTCCGTAGGCGCCTACAGTGTTCTGTAGGAGCCCATAGGGTTTTAGTGAGGTTCCGTTGTGTTGCTAAGGGTCTTGTAGAGTGCTGTCGGGTCCTGGAGTATTCTGTAGGGTTCAGGAGGGGCTCGTAGGGTTCCATCGAAATCTATAGGGTTCCCTAGGGGCGCATAGAGTCCCGTAGATTGCCGTAGGGACCTGTAGGGTTGTGTAAGTGCTCGCAGGGGTTGGTAGGAGCTTATAGGGTTCCATAAGTTTTCAGAGGGTTGTGTAGGGTTCCGTAGTGGCCTGTGGTGTTCCCTAAGGGCCTGTAGAGTCTCGTACGGTTCCGTAGGGGCCTGTGGTGTTCCCTAGGGGCCTGTAGAGTCTCGTAGAGTTCCGTAGGGTCCTGTAGGTTTCCATAAGCGCCCGCAGATGTCTGAAGGGGCCCGAACTGTTCCATACGGATCCATAGGGCTCCGTAGAGCTTCGTAGGTTCCCTAGAGGCCTCTGGAGTACCGCAGGAGCCAGTAGTGTTCTGTAGGGGCCCGTAGGGTTCCTTCCATAGGAGCTGGCAGTGTTCCGTAGGGTCCTCTAGGGTTGAGTAAGTGCCCGCAGGAGTCTGTAGGAATCCGTGGGATTCTGTAAGGTTCTGCAGGGTTCCGTAGGGGCCCGTAGAGTTCCGTAGTGGCTGGTAAAGTTCCCTAGGGCCCTGTACCGTTCCGTAACTGCCTGCAAGGGTCTTTAGGCTTCCGTAGGGGCTGGAAGGGTTCCATAAAGTTCCGTGGGTTCCTGCAGAGTTCTGCAAGTGCCCGCAAGGGCCTGTAGGGGCGCACAGTGTTTCTGCCAGGTTCCGTAGAGTTCCGTAGGGGCCATATTTTTCTGTAGTGGCTGGTAGTATTCTGTAGGGGTCTGTAGGTTTCTGTAGGCACCTACAGTGTTCTGTAGGAGCCCATAGGGTTTTAGTGAGGTTCCGTTGTGTTGCTAAGGGTCTTGTAGAGTGCTGTCGGGTCCTGGAGTATTCTGTAGGGTTCCAGAGGGGCTCGTAGGGTTCCGTCGAAATCTGTAGGGTTCCCTAGGGGCCCGTAGAGTCCCGTAGATTGCCGTAGGGACCTGTAGGGTTGTGTAAGTGCTCGCAGGGGTTGGTAGGAGCTTATAGGGTTCCATAAGTTTTCAGAGGGTTGTGTAGGGTTCCGTAGTGGCCTGTGGTGTTCCCTAAGGGCCTGTAGAGTCTCGTACGGTTCTGTAGGGGCCTGTGGTGTTCCCTAGGGGCCTGTAGAGTCTCGTACAGTTCCGTAGGGTCCTGTAGGTTTCCATAAGCGCCCGCAGAGGTCTGAAGGGGCCCGTACTGTTCCATAAGGATCCATAGGGCTCCGTAGAGCTTCGTAGGTTCCCTAGAGGCCTCTGGAGTACCACAGGAGCCAGTAGTGTTCTGTAGGGGCCCGTAGTGTTCCTTCCATAGGAGCTGGCAGTGTTCCGTAGGGTCCTCTAGGGTTGAGTAAGTGCCCGCAGGAGTCTGTAGGAATCCGTGGGATTCTGTAAGGTTCTGCAGGGTTCCGTAGGGGCCCGTAGAGTTCCGTAGTGGCTGGTAAAGTTCCCTAGGGCCCTGTACCGTTCCGTAACTGCCTGCAAGGGTCTTTAGGCTTCCGTAGGGGCTGGTAGGGTTCCATAAAGTTCCGTGGGTTCCTGCAGAGTTCTGCAAGTGCCCGCAAGGGCCTGTAGGGGCGCACAGTGTTTCTGCCAGGTTCCGTAGAGTTCCGTAGGGGCCATATTTTTCTGTAGTGGCTGGTAGTATTCTGTAGGGGTCTGTAGGTTTCCGTAGGCACCTGCAGTGTTCTGTAGGAGCCCATAGGGTTTTAGTGAGGTTCCGTTGTGTTGCTAAGGGTCTTGTAGAGTGCTGTCGGGTCCTGGAGTATTCTGTAGGGTTCCAGAGGGGCTCGTAGGGTTCCGTCGAAATCTGTAGGGTTCCCTAGGGGCCTGTAGAGTCCCGTAGATTTCCGTAGGGGCCTGTAGAGTTATGTAAGTGCCCGCAGGGGTTGGTAGGAGCTTGTAGGGTGCCATATGTTTCCGGAGGGTTGTGTAGGGTTCCGTAGGGGCCTGTGGTGTTCCCTAGGGGCCTGTAGAGTCTCGTACAGTTTCGGTAGGGTCCTGTAGGTTTCCATAAGCGCCCGCAGAGGTCTGAAGGGGCCCGTACTGTTCTGTAAGGATCCATAGGGTTCCGTAGAGCTTCGTAGGTTCCCTAGACGCCTCTGGAGTACCGCAGGAGCCAGTAGTGTTCCGTAGGGTCCTCTAGGGTTGAGTAAGTGCCCGCAGGAGTCTGTAGGAATCCGTGGGATTCTGTAAGGTTCTGGAGGGTTCTGCAGGGTTCCGTAGGGGCCCGTAGAGTTCCATAGTGGCTGGTAAAGTTCCCTAGGGCCCTGTACCGTTCCGTAACTGCCTGCAAGGGTCTTTAGGCTTCCGTAGGGGCTGGTAGGGTTCCATAAAGTTCCGTGGGTTCCTGCAGAGTTCTGCAAGTGCCCGCAAGGGCCTGTAGGGGCGCACAGTGTTTCTGCCAGGTTCCGTAGAGTTCCGTAGGGGCCATATTTTTCTATAGTGGCTGGTAGTATTCTGTAGGGGTCTGTAGGGTTCCGTAGGCGCCTACAGTGTTCTGTAGGAGCCCATAGGGTTTTAGTGAGGTTCCGTTGTGTTGCTAAGGGTCTTGTAGAGTGCTGTCGGGTCCTGGAGTATTCTGTAGGGTTCAGGAGGGGCTCGTAGGGTTCCATCGAAATCTATAGGGTTCCCTAGGGGCCCATAGAGTCCCGTAGATTTCCGTAGGGACCTGTAGGGTTGTGTAAGTGCCCGCAGAAGTCTGTAGGAGTCTGTGGGATTCTGTAAGGTTCTGGAGGGTTCTGCAGGGTTCCGTAGGGGCCCGTAGAGTTCCGTAGTGGCTGGTAAAGTTCCGTAGGGCCCTGTGGGGTTCTGTATGGACCTGTAGGGTTCCGTAGGGGCCTGCAGGGTTCCGTAAGTGCCCGCAGGTGTCTGTAGGGTTCCGTAGGGGTCTGTAGGGTTCCGTAGGCACCTGCAGTGTTCTGTAGGAGCCCATAGGGTTTTAGTGAGGTTCTGTTGTGTTGCTAAGGGTCTTGTAGAGTGCTGTCGGGTCCTGGAGTATTCTGTAGGGTTCAGGAGGGGCTCGTAGGGTTCCGTCGAAATCTGTAGGGTTCCCTAGGGGCCCGTAGAGTCCCGTAGATTTCCGTAGGGACCTGTAGGGTTGTGTAAGTGCTCGCAGGGGTTGGTAGGATCTTGTAGGGTTCCATAAGTTTTCAGAGGGTTGTGTAGGGTTCCGTAGTGGCCTGTGGTGTTCCCTAAGGGCCTGTAGAGTCTCGTACGGTTCCGTAGGGGCCTGTGGTGTTCCCTAGGGGCCTGTAGAGTCTCATACAGTTCCATAGGGTCCTGTAGGTTTCCATAAGCACCCGCAGAGGTCTGAAGGGGCCCGTACTGTTCCATAAGGATCCATAGGGCTCCGTAGAGCTTCGTAGGTTCCCTAGAGGCCTGTGGAGTACCGCAGGAGCCAGTAGTGTTCTGTAGGGGCCCGTAGGGATCCTTCCATAGGAGCTGGCAGTGTTCCGTAGGATCCTCTAGGGTTGAGTAAGTGCCCGCAGGAGTCTGTAGGAATCCGTGGGATTCTGTAAGGTTCTGCAGGGTTCCGTAGGGGCCCGTAGAGTTCCGTAGTGGCTGGTAAAGTTCCCTAGGGCCCTGTACCGTTCCGTAACTGCCTGCAAGGGTCTTTAGGCTTCCGTAGGGGCTGGTAGGGTTCCATAAAGTTCCGTGGGTTCCTGCAGAGTTCTGCAAGTGCCCGCAAGGGCCTGTAGGGGCGCACAGTGTTTCTGCCAGGTTCCGTAGAGTTCCGTAGGGGCCATATTTTTCTGTAGTGGCTGGTAGTATTCTGTAGGGGTCTGTAGGTTTCCGTAGGCACCTGCAGTGTTCTGTAGGAGCCCATAGGGTTTTAGTGAGGTTCTGTTGTGTTGCTAAGGGTCTTGTAGAGCGCTGTCGGGTCCTGGAGTATTCTGTAGGGTTCCAGAGGGGCTCGTAGGGTTCCGTCGAAATCTGAAGGGTTCCCTAGGGGCCTGTAGAGTCCCGTAGATTTCCGTAGGGGCCTGTAGAGTTATGTAAGTGCCCGCAGGGGTTGGTAGGAGCTTGTAGGGTGCCATATGTTTCCGGAGGGTTGTGTAGGGTTCCGTAGGGGCCTGTGGTGTTCCCTAGGGGCCTGTAGAGTCTCGTACAGTTTCGGTAGGGTCCTGTAGGTTTCCATAATTGCCCGCAGAGGTCTGAATGGGCTTGTACAGTTCCGTAAGGATCCATAGGGCTCCGTAGAGCTTCGTAGGTTCCCTAGAGGCCTCTGGAGTACCTCAGGAGCCAGTAGTGTTCTGTAGGGGCCCGTAGGGTTCCTTCCATAGGAGCTGGCAGTGTTCCGTAGGGTCCTCTAGGGTTGAGTAAGTGCCCGCAGGAGTCTGTAGGAATCCGTGGGATTCTGTAAGGTTCTGAAGGGTTCTGCAGGGTTCCGTAGGGGCCCGTAGAGTTCCGTAGTGGCTGGTAAAGTTCCCTAGGGCCCTGTACCGTTCCGTAACTGCCTGCAAGGGTCTTTAGGCTTCCGTAGGGGCTGGTAGGGTTCCATAAAGTTCCGTGGGTTCCTGCAGAGTTCTGCAAGTGCCCGCAAGGGCCTGTAGGGGCGCACAGTGTTTCTGCCAGGTTCCGTAGAGTTCCGTAAGGGCCATATTTTTCTATAGTGGCTGGTAGTATTCTGTAGGGGTCTGTAGGTTTCCGTAGGCGCCTACAGTGTTCTGTAGGAGCCCATAGGGTTTTAGTGAGGTTCCGTTGTGTTGCTAAGGGTCTTGTAGAGTGCTGTCGGGTCCTGGAGTATTCTGTAGGGTTCAGGAGGGGCTCGTAGGGTTCCATCGAAATCTGAAGGGTTCCCTAGGGGCGCATAGAGTCCCGTAGATTGCCGTAGGGACCTGTAGGGTTGTGTAAGTGCTCGCAGGGGTTGGTAGGAGCTTATAGGGTTCCATAAGTTTTCAGAGGGTTGTGTAGGGTTCCGTAGTGGCCTGTGGTGTTCCCTAAGGGCCTGTAGAGTCTCGTACGGTTCCGTAGGGGCCTGTGGTGTTCCCTAGGGGCCTGTAGAGTCTCGTAGAGTTCCGTAGGGTCCTGTAGGTTTCCATAAGCGCCCGCAGATGTCTGAAGGGGCCCGAACTGTTCCATACGGATCCATAGGGCTCCGTAGAGCTTCGTAGGTTCCCTAGAGGCCTCTGGAGTACCGCAGGAGCCAGTAGTGTTCTGTAGGGGCCCGTAGGGTTCCTTCCATAGGAGCTGGCAGTGTTCCGTAGGGTCCTCTAGGGTTGAGTAAGTGCCCGCAGGAGTCTGTAGGAATCCGTGGGATTCTGTAAGGTTCTGCAGGGTTCCGTAGGGGCCCGTAGAGTTCCGTAGTGGCTGGTAAAGTTCCCTAGGGCCCTGTACCGTTCCGTAACTGCCTGCAAGGGTCTTTAGGCTTCCGTAGGGGCTGGTAGGGTTCCATAAAGTTCCGTGGGTTCCTGCAGAGTTCTGCAAGTGCCCGCAAGGGCCTGTAGGGGCGCACAGTGTTTCTGCCAGGTTCCGTAGAGTTCCGTAGGGGCCATATTTTTCTGTAGTGGCTGGTAGTATTCTGTAGGGGTCTGTAGGTTTCCGTAGGCGACTACAGTGTTCTGTAGGAGCCCATAGGGTTTTAGTGAGGTTCCGTTGTGTTGCTAAGGGTCTTGTAGAGTGCTGTCGGGTCCTGGAGTATTCTGTAGGGTTCCAGAGGGCCTCATAGGGTTCCATCGAAATCTGAAGGGTTCCCTAGGGGCCCATAGAGTCCCGTAGATTTCCGTAGGGACCTGTAGGGTTGTGTAAGTGCCCGCAGGGGTTGGTAGGAGTCTGTGGGATTCTGTAAGGTTCTGGAGGGTTCTGCAGGGTTCCGTAGGGACCCGTAGAGTTCCGTAGTGGCTGGTAAAGTTCCGTAGGGCCCTGTGGGGTTCTGTATGGACCTGTAGGGTTCCGTAGGGGCCTGCAGGGTTCCATAAGTGCCCGCAGGTGTCTGTAGGGTTCCGTAGGGGTCTGTAGGTTTCTGTAGGCGCCTACAGTGTTCTGTAGGAGCCCATAGGGTTTTAGTGAGGTTCCGTTGTGTTGCTAAGGGTCTTGTAGAGTGCTGTCGGGTCCTGGAGTATTCTGTAGGGTTCAGGAGGGGCTCGTAGGGTTCCATCGAAATCTATAGGGTTCCCTAGGGGCGCATAGAGTCCCGTAGATTGCCGTAGGGACCTGTAGGGTTGTGTAAGTGCTCGCAGGGGTTGGTAGGAGCTTATAGGGTTCCATAAGTTTTCAGAGGGTTGTGTAGGGTTCCGTAGTGGCCTGTGGTGTTCCCTAAGGGCCTGTAGAGTCTCGTACGGTTCCGTAGGGGCCTGTGGTGTTCCCTAGGGGCCTGTAGAGTCTCGTAGAGTTCCGTAGGGTCCTGTAGGTTTCCATAAGCGCCCGCAGATGTCTGAAGGGGCCCGAACTGTTCCATACGGATCCATAGGGCTCCGTAGAGCTTCGTAGGTTCCCTAGAGGCCTCTGGAGTACCGCAGGAGCCAGTAGTGTTCTGTAGGGGCCCGTAGGGTTCCTTCCATAGGAGCTGGCAGTGTTCCGTAGGGTCCTCTAGGGTTGAGTAAGTGCCCGCAGGAGTCTGTAGGAATCCGTGGGATTCTGTAAGGTTCTGCAGGGTTCCGTAGGGGCCCGTAGAGTTCCGTAGTGGCTGGTAAAGTTCCCTAGGGCCCTGTACCGTTCCGTAACTGCCTGCAAGGGTCTTTAGGCTTCCGTAGGGGCTGGAAGGGTTCCATAAAGTTCCGTGGGTTCCTGCAGAGTTCTGCAAGTGCCCGCAAGGGCCTGTAGGGGCGCACAGTGTTTCTGCCAGGTTCCGTAGAGTTCCGTAGGGGCCATATTTTTCTGTAGTGGCTGGTAGTATTCTGTAGGGGTCTGTAGGTTTCTGTAGGCACCTACAGTGTTCTGTAGGAGCCCATAGGGTTTTAGTGAGGTTCCGTTGTGTTGCTAAGGGTCTTGTAGAGTGCTGTCGGGTCCTGGAGTATTCTGTAGGGTTCCAGAGGGGCTCGTAGGGTTCCGTCGAAATCTGTAGGGTTCCCTAGGGGCCCGTAGAGTCCCGTAGATTGCCGTAGGGACCTGTAGGGTTGTGTAAGTGCTCGCAGGGGTTGGTAGGAGCTTATAGGGTTCCATAAGTTTGCAGAGGGTTGTGTAGGGTTCCGTAGTGGCCTGTGGTGTTCCCTAAGGGCCTGTAGAGTCTCGTACGGTTCTGTAGGGGCCTGTGGTGTTCCCTAGGGGCCTGTAGAGTCTCGTACAGTTCCGTAGGGTCCTGTAGGTTTCCATAAGCGCCCGCAGAGGTCTGAAGGGGCCCGTACTGTTCCATAAGGATCCATAGGGCTCCGTAGAGCTTCGTAGGTTCCCTAGAGGCCTCTGGAGTACCACAGGAGCCAGTAGTGTTCTGTAGGGGCCCGTAGTGTTCCTTCCATAGGAGCTGGCAGTGTTCCGTAGGGTCCTCTAGGGTTGAGTAAGTGCCCGCAGGAGTCTGTAGGAATCCGTGGGATTCTGTAAGGTTCTGCAGGGTTCCGTAGGGGCCCGTAGAGTTCCGTAGTGGCTGGTAAAGTTCCCTAGGGCCCTGTACCGTTCCGTAACTGCCTGCAAGGGTCTTTAGGCTTCCGTAGGGGCTGGTAGGGTTCCATAAAGTTCCGTGGGTTCCTGCAGAGTTCTGCAAGTGCCCGCAAGGGCCTGTAGGGGCGCACAGTGTTTCTGCCAGGTTCCGTAGAGTTCCGTAGGGGCCATATTTTTCTGTAGTGGCTGGTAGTATTCTGTAGGGGTCTGTAGGTTTCCGTAGGCACCTGCAGTGTTCTGTAGGAGCCCATAGGGTTTTAGTGAGGTTCCGTTGTGTTGCTAAGGGTCTTGTAGAGTGCTGTCGGGTCCTGGAGTATTCTGTAGGGTTCCAGAGGGGCTCGTAGGGTTCCGTCGAAATCTGTAGGGTTCCCTAGGGGCCTGTAGAGTCCCGTAGATTTCCGTAGGGGCCTGTAGAGTTATGTAAGTGCCCGCAGGGGTTGGTAGGAGCTTGTAGGGTGCCATATGTTTCCGGAGGGTTGTGTAGGGTTCCGTAGGGGCCTGTGGTGTTCCCTAGGGGCCTGTAGAGTCTCGTACAGTTTCGGTAGGGTCCTGTAGGTTTCCATAAGCGCCCGCAGAGGTCTGAAGGGGCCCGTACTGTTCTGTAAGGATCCATAGGGTTCCGTAGAGCTTCGTAGGTTCCCTAGACGCCTCTGGAGTACCGCAGGAGCCAGTAGTGTTCCGTAGGGTCCTCTAGGGTTGAGTAAGTGCCCGCAGGAGTCTGTAGGAATCCGTGGGATTCTGTAAGGTTCTGGAGGGTTCTGCAGGGTTCCGTAGGGGCCCGTAGAGTTCCATAGTGGCTGGTAAAGTTCCCTAGGGCCCTGTACCGTTCCGTAACTGCCTGCAAGGGTCTTTAGGCTTCCGTAGGGGCTGGTAGGGTTCCATAAAGTTCCGTGGGTTCCTGCAGAGTTCTGCAAGTGCCCGCAAGGGCCTGTAGGGGCGCACAGTGTTTCTGCCAGGTTCCGTAGAGTTCCGTAAGGGCCATATTTTTCTATAGTGGCTGGTAGTATTCTGTAGGGGTCTGTAGGGTTCCGTAGGCGCCTACAGTGTTCTGTAGGAGCCCATAGGGTTTTAGTGAGGTTCCGTTGTGTTGCTAAGGGTCTTGTAGAGTGCTGTCGGGTCCTGGAGTATTCTGTAGGGTTCAGGAGGGGCTCGTAGGGTTCCATCGAAATCTATAGGGTTCCCTAGGGGCCCATAGAGTCCCGTAGATTTCCGTAGGGACCTGTAGGGTTGTGTAAGTGCCCGCAGAAGTCTGTAGGAGTCTGTGGGATTCTGTAAGGTTCTGGAGGGTTCTGCAGGGTTCCGTAGGGGCCCGTAGAGTTCCGTAGTGGCTGGTAAAGTTCCGTAGGGCCCTGTGGGGTTCTGTATGGACCTGTAGGGTTCCGTAGGGGCCTGCAGGGTTCCGTAAGTGCCCGCAGGTGTCTGTAGGGTTCCGTAGGGGTCTGTAGGGTTCCGTAGGCACCTGCAGTGTTCTGTAGGAGCCCATAGGGTTTTAGTGAGGTTCTGTTGTGTTGCTAAGGGTCTTGTAGAGTGCTGTCGGGTCCTGGAGTATTCTGTAGGGTTCAGGAGGGGCTCGTAGGGTTCCGTCGAAATCTGTAGGGTTCCCTAGGGGCCCGTAGAGTCCCGTAGATTTCCGTAGGGACCTGTAGGGTTGTGTAAGTGCTCGCAGGGGTTGGTAGGATCTTGTAGGGTTCCATAAGTTTTCAGAGGGTTGTGTAGGGTTCCGTAGTGGCCTGTGGTGTTCCCTAAGGGCCTGTAGAGTCTCGTACGGTTCCGTAGGGGCCTGTGGTGTTCCCTAGGGGCCTGTAGAGTCTCATACAGTTCCATAGGGTCCTGTAGGTTTCCATAAGCACCCGCAGAGGTCTGAAGGGGCCCGTACTGTTCCATAAGGATCCATAGGGCTCCGTAGAGCTTCGTAGGTTCCCTAGAGGCCTGTGGAGTACCGCAGGAGCCAGTAGTGTTCTGTAGGGGCCCGTAGGGATCCTTCCATAGGAGCTGGCAGTGTTCCGTAGGATCCTCTAGGGTTGAGTAAGTGCCCGCAGGAGTCTGTAGGAATCCGTGGGATTCTGTAAGGTTCTGCAGGGTTCCGTAGGGGCCCGTAGAGTTCCGTAGTGGCTGGTAAAGTTCCCTAGGGCCCTGTACCGTTCCGTAACTGCCTGCAAGGGTCTTTAGGCTTCCGTAGGGGCTGGTAGGGTTCCATAAAGTTCCGTGGGTTCCTGCAGAGTTCTGCAAGTGCCCGCAAGGGCCTGTAGGGGCGCACAGTGTTTCTGCCAGGTTCCGTAGAGTTCCGTAGGGGCCATATTTTTCTGTAGTGGCTGGTAGTATTCTGTAGGGGTCTGTAGGTTTCCGTAGGCACCTGCAGTGTTCTGTAGGAGCCCATAGGGTTTTAGTGAGGTTCTGTTGTGTTGCTAAGGGTCTTGTAGAGCGCTGTCGGGTCCTGGAGTATTCTGTAGGGTTCCAGAGGGGCTCGTAGGGTTCCGTCGAAATCTGAAGGGTTCCCTAGGGGCCTGTAGAGTCCCGTAGATTTCCGTAGGGGCCTGTAGAGTTATGTAAGTGCCCGCAGGGGTTGGTAGGAGCTTGTAGGGTGCCATATGTTTCCGGAGGGTTGTGTAGGGTTCCGTAGGGGCCTGTGGTGTTCCCTAGGGGCCTGTAGAGTCTCGTACAGTTTCGGTAGGGTCCTGTAGGTTTCCATAAGCGCCCGCAGAGGTCTGAAGGGGCCCGTACTGTTCCGTAAGGATCCATAGGGTTCCGTAGAGCTTCGTAGGTTCCCTAGAGGCCTCTGGAGTACCGCAGGAGCCAGTAGTGTTCCGTAGGGTCCTCTAGGGTTGAGTAAGTGCCCGCAGGAGTCTGTAGGAATCCGTGGGATTCTGTAAGGTTCTGGAGGGTTCTGCAGTGTTCCGTAGGGGCCCGTAGAGTTCCGTAGTGGCTGGTAAAGTTCCCTAGGGCCCTGTACCGTTCCGTAACTGCCTGCAAGGGTCTTTAGGCTTCCGTAGGGGCTGGTAGGGTTCCATAAAGTTCCGTGGGTTCCTGCAGAGTTCTGCAAGTGCCCGCAAGGGCCTGTAGGGGCGCACAGTGTTTCTGCCAGGTTCCGTAGAGTTCCGTAAGGGCCATATTTTTCTATAGTGGCTGGTAGTATTCTGTAGGGGTCTGTAGGGTTCCGTAGGCACCTGCAGTGTTCTGTAGGAGCCCATAGGGTTTTAGTGAGGTTCTGTTGTGTTGCTAAGGGTCTTGTAGAGTGCTGTCGGGTCCTGGAGTATTCTGTAGGGTTCCAGAGGGCCTCATAGGGTTCCATCGAAATCTATAGGGTTCCCTAGGGGCGCATAGAGTCCCGTAGATTTCCGTAGGGACCTGTAGGGTTGTGTAAGTGCTCGCAGGGGTTGGTAGGAGCTTGTAGGGTTCCATAAGTTTCCAGAGGGTTGTGTAGGGTTCCGTAGGGGCCTGTGGTGTTCCCTAGGGGCCTGTAGAGTCTCGTACGGTTCCGTAGGGGCCTGTGGTGTTCCCTAGGGGCCTGTAGAGTCTCGTACAGTTCCGTAGGGTCCTGTACGTTTCCATAAGCGCCCGCAGAGGTCTGAAGGGGCCTGTACTGTTCCATAAGGATCCATAGGGCTCCGTAGAGCTTCGTAGGTTCCCTAGAGGCCTCTGGAGTACCACAGGAGCCAGTAGTGTTCTGTAGGGGCCCGTAGGGATCCTTCCATAGGAGCTGGCAGTGTTCCGTAGGGTCCTCTAGGGTTGAGTAAGTGCCCGCAGGAGTCTGTAGGAATCCGTGGGATTCTGTAAGGTTCTGGAGGGTTCTGCAGGGTTCCGTAGGGGCCCCTAGAGTTCCATAGTGGCTGGTAAAGTTCCGTAGGGCCCTGTACCGTTCCGTAACTGCCTGCAAGGGTCTTTAGGCTTCCGTAGGGGCTGGAAGGGTTCCATAAAGTTCCGTGGGTTCCTGCAGAGTTCTGCAAGTGCCCGCAAGGGCCTGTAGGGGCGCACAGTGTTTCTGCCAGGTTCCGTAGAGTTCCGTAAGGGCCATATTTTTCTGTAGTGGCTGGTAGTATTCTGTAGGGGTCTGTAGGTTTCTGTAGGCACCTACAGTGTTCTGTAGGAGCCCATAGGGTTTTAGTGAGGTTCCGTTGTGTTGCTAAGGGTCTTGTAGAGTGCTGTCGGGTCCTGGAGTATTCTGTAGGGTTCCAGAGGGGCTCGTAGGGTTCCGTCGAAATCTGTAGGGTTCCCTAGGGGCCCGTAGAGTCCCGTAGATTGCCGTAGGGACCTGTAGGGTTGTGTAAGTGCTCGCAGGGGTTGGTAGGAGCTTATAGGGTTCCATAAGTTTGCAGAGGGTTGTGTAGGGTTCCGTAGTGGCCTGTGGTGTTCCCTAAGGGCCTGTAGAGTCTCGTACGGTTCCGTAGGGGCCTGTGGTGTTCCCTAGGGGCCTGTAGAGTCTCGTACAGTTCCGTAGGGTCCTGTAGGTTTCCATAAGCGCCCGCAGAGGTCTGAAGGGGCCCGTACTGTTCCATAAGGATCCATAGGGCTCCGTAGAGCTTCGTAGGTTCCCTAGAGGCCTCTGGAGTACCGCAGGAGCCAGTAGTGTTCTGTAGGGGCCCGTAGTGTTCCTTCCATAGGAGCTGGCAGTGTTCCGTAGGGTCCTCTAGGGTTGAGTAAGTGCCCGCAGGAGTCTGTAGGAATCCGTGGGATTCTGTAAGGTTCTGCAGGGTTCCGTAGGGGCCCGTAGAGTTCCGTAGTGGCTGGTAAAGTTCCCTAGGGCCCTGTACCGTTCCGTAACTGCCTGCAAGGGTCTTTAGGCTTCCGTAGGGGCTGGTAGGGTTCCATAAAGTTCCGTGGGTTCCTGCAGAGTTCTGCAAGTGCCCGCAAGGGCCTGTAGGGGCGCACAGTGTTTCTGCCAGGTTCCGTAGAGTTCCGTAGGGGCCATATTTTTCTGTAGTGGCTGGTAGTATTCTGTAGGGGTCTGTAGGTTTCCGTAGGCACCTGCAGTGTTCTGTAGGAGCCCATAGGGTTTTAGTGAGGGTCCGTTGTGTTGCTAAGGGTCTTGTAGAGTGCTGTCGGGTCCTGGAGTATTCTGTAGGGTTCCAGAGGGCCTCATAGGGTTCCATCGAAATATGAAGGGTTCCCTAGGGGCCCATAGAGTCCCGTAGATTTCCGTAGGGAACTGTAGGGTTGTGTAAGTGCCCGCAGAAGTCTGTAGGAGTCTGTGGGATTCTGTAAGGTTCTGGAGGGTTCTGCAGGGTTCCGTAGGGGCCCGTAGAGTTCCGTAGTGGCTGGTAAAGTTCCGTAGGGCCCTGTGGGGTTCTGTATGGACCTGTAGGGTTCTGTAGGGGCCTGCAGGGTTCCGTAAGTGCCCGCAGGTGTCTGTAGGGTTCCGTAGGGGTCTGTAGGGTTCCGTAGGCACCTGCAGTGTTCTGTAGGAGCCCATAGGGTTTTAGTGAGGGTCCGTTGTGTTGCTAAGGGTCTTGTAGAGTGCTGTCGGGTCCTGGAGTATTCTGTAGGGTTCCAGAGGGGCTCGTAGGGTTCCATCGAAATCTGTAGGGTTCCCTAGGGGCCCATAGAGTCCCGTAGATTTCCGTAGGGACCTGTAGGGTTGTGTAAGTGCCCGCAGAAGTCTGTAGGAGTCTGTGGGATTCTGTAAGGTTCTGGAGGGTTCTGCAGGGTTCCGTAGGGACCCGTAGAGTTCCGTAGTGGCTGGTAAAGTTCCGTAGGGCCCTGTGGGGTTCTGTATGGACCTGTAGGGTTCCGTAGGGGCCTGCAGGGTTCCGTAAGTGCCCGCAGGTGTCTGTAGGGATCCGTAAGGGCCTGCAGGGATCCGTAGGCACCTGCAGTGTTCTGTAGGAGCCCATAGGGTTTTAGTGAGGTTCTGTTGTGTTGCTAAGGGTCTTGTAGAGTGCTGTCGGGTCCTGGAATATTCTGTAGGGTCCAGAGGGGCTGTTAGGGTTCCGTCGAAATCTGAAGGGTTCCCTAGGGGCCCGTAGAGTCCCGTAGATTTCCGTAGGGGCCTGTAGGGTTATGTAAGTGCCCGCAGGGGTTGGTAGGAGCTTGTAGGGTGCCATATGTTTCCGGAGGGTTGTGTAGGGTTCCGTAGGGGCCTGTGGTGTTCCCTAGGGGCCTGTAGAGTCTCGTACGGTTCCGTAGGGGCCTGTGGTGTTCCCTAGGGGCCTGTAGATTCTCGTACAGTTCCGTAGGGTCCTGTAGGTTTCCATAAGTGCCCGCAGAGGTCTGAAGGGGCCCGTACTGTTCCGTAAGGATCCATAGGGCTCCGTAGAGCTTTGTAGGTTCCCTAGAGGCCTCTGGAGTACCGCAGGAGCCAGTAGTGTTCCGTAGGGTCCTCTAGGGTTGAGTAAGTGCCCGCAGGAGTCTGTAGGAATCCGTGGGATTCTGTAAGGTTCTGGAGGGTTCTGCAGGGTTCCGTAGGGGCCCGTAGAGTTCCTTAGATTTCCGTAGGGACCTGTAGGGTTGTGTAAGTGCTCGCAGGGGTTGGTAGGAGCTTGTAGGGTTCCATAAGTTTCCAGAGAGTTGTGTAGGGTTCCGCAGGGGCCTGTGGTGTTCCCTAGGGGCCTGTAGAGTCTCGTACGGTTCCGTAGGGGCCTGTGGTGTTCTCTAGGGGCCTGTAGAGTCTCTTACAGTTCTGTAGGGTCCTGTACGTTTCCATAAGCGCCCACAGAGGTCTGAAGGGGCCTGTACTGTTCCATAAGGATCCATAGGGCTCCGTAGAGCTTCGTAGGTTCCCTAGAGGCCTCTGGAGTACCACAGGAGCCAGTAGTGTTCTGTAGGGGCCCGTAGGGATCCTTCCATAGGAGCTGGCAGTGTTCCGTAGGGTCCTCTAGGGTTGAGTAAGTGCCCGCAGGAGTCTGTAGGAATCCGTGGGATTCTGTAAGGTTCTGGAGGGTTCTGCAGGGTTCCGTAGGGGCCCCTAGAGTTCCATAGTGGCTGGTAAAGTTCCCTAGGGCCCTGTACCGTTCCGTAACTGCCTGCAAGGGTCTTTAGGCTTCCGTAGGGGCTGGAAGGGTTCCATAAAGTTCCGTGGGTTCCTGCAGAGTTCTGCAAGTGCCCGCAAGGGCCTGTAGGGGCGCACAGTGTTTCTGCCAGGTTCCGTAGAGTTCCGTAAGGGCCATATTTTTCTGTAGTGGCTGGTAGTATTCTGTAGGGGTCTGTAGGTTTCTGTAGGCACCTACAGTGTTCTGTAGGAGCCCATAGGGTTTTAGTGAGGTTCCGTTGTGTTGCTAAGGGTCTTGTAGAGTGCTGTCGGGTCCTGGAGTATTCTGTAGGGTTCCAGAGGGGCTCGTAGGGTTCCGTCGAAATCTGTAGGGTTCCCTAGGGGCCCGTAGAGTCCCGTAGATTGCCGTAGGGACCTGTAGGGTTGTGTAAGTGCTCGCAGGGGTTGGTAGGAGCTTATAGGGTTCCATAAGTTTGCAGAGGGTTGTGTAGGGTTCCGTAGTGGCCTGTGGTGTTCCCTAAGGGCCTGTAGAGTCTCGTACGGTTCCGTAGGGGCCTGTGGTGTTCCCTAGGGGCCTGTAGAGTCTCGTACAGTTCCGTAGGGTCCTGTAGGTTTCCATAAGCGCCCGCAGAGGTCTGAAGGGGCCCGTACTGTTCCATAAGGATCCATAGGGCTCCGTAGAGCTTCGTAGGTTCCCTAGAGGCCTCTGGAGTACCGCAGGAGCCAGTAGTGTTCTGTAGGGGCCCGTAGTGTTCCTTCCATAGGAGCTGGCAGTGTTCCGTAGGGGCCTGTAGGGTTGTTTAAGTGCCCGCAGAAGTCTCTAGGAGTCTGTGGGATTCTGTAAGGTTCCGGAGGGTTCTGCAGGGTTCCGTAGAGTTCCGTAGTGGCTGGTAAAGTTCCCTAGGGCCCTGTACCGTTCCGTAACTGCCTGCAAGGGTCTTTAGGCTTCCGTAGGGGCTGGTAGGGTTCCATAAAGTTCCGTGGGTTCCTGCAGAGTTCTGCAAGTGCCCGCAAGGGCCTGTAGGGGCGCACAGTGTTTCTGCCAGGTTCCGTAGAGTTCCGTAGGGGCCATATTTTTCTGTAGTGGCTGGTAGTATTCTGTAGGGGTCTGTAGGTTTCCGTAGGCACCTGCAGTGTTCTGTAGGAGCCCATAGGGTTTTAGTGAGGGTCCGTTGTGTTGCTAAGGGTCTTGTAGAGTGCTGTCGGGTCCTGGAGTATTCTGTAGGGTTCCAGAGGGCCTCATAGGGTTCCATCGAAATCTGAAGGGTTCCCTAGGGGCCCATAGAGTCCCGTAGATTTCCGTAGGGAACTGTAGGGTTGTGTAAGTGCCCGCAGAAGTCTGTAGGAGTCTGTGGGATTCTGTAAGGTTCTGGAGGGTTCTGCAGGGTTCCGTAGGGGCCCGTAGAGTTCCGTAGTGGCTGGTAAAGTTCCGTAGGGCCCTGTGGGGTTCTGTATGGACCTGTAGGGTTCTGTAGGGGCCTGCAGGGTTCCGTAAGTGCCCGCAGGTGTCTGTAGGGTTCCGTAGGGGTCTGTAGGGTTCCGTAGGCACCTGCAGTGTTCTGTAGGAGCCCATAGGGTTTTAGTGAGGGTCCGTTGTGTTGCTAAGGGTCTTGTAGAGTGCTGTCGGGTCCTGGAGTATTCTGTAGGGTTCCAGAGGGGCTCGTAGGGTTCCATCGAAATCTGTAGGGTTCCCTAGGGGCCCATAGAGTCCCGTAGATTTCCGTAGGGACCTGTAGGGTTGTGTAAGTGCCCGCAGAAGTCTGTAGGAGTCTGTGGGATTCTGTAAGGTTCTGGAGGGTTCTGCAGGGTTCCGTAGGGACCCGTAGAGTTCCGTAGTGGCTGGTAAAGTTCCGTAGGGCCCTGTGGGGTTCTGTATGGACCTGTAGGGTTCCGTAGGGGCCTGCAGGGTTCCGTAAGTGCCCGCAGGTGTCTGTAGGGATCCGTAAGGGCCTGCAGGGATCCGTAGGCACCTGCAGTGTTCTGTAGGAGCCCATAGGGTTTTAGTGAGGTTCTGTTGTGTTGCTAAGGGTCTTGTAGAGTGCTGTCGGGTCCTGGAATATTCTGTAGGGTTCCAGAGGGGCTGTTAGGGTTCCGTCGAAATCTGAAGGGTTCCCTAGGGGCCCGTAGAGTCCCGTAGATTTCCGTAGGGGCCTGTAGGGTTATGTAAGTGCCCGCAGGGGTTGGTAGGAGCTTGTAGGGTGCCATATGTTTCCGGAGGGTTGTGTAGGGTTCCGTAGGGGCCTGTGGTGTTCCCTAGGGGCCTGTAGAGTCTCGTACGGTTCCGTAGGGGCCTGTGGTGTTCCCTAGGGGCCTGTAGATTCTCGTACAGTTCCGTAGGGTCCTGTAGGTTTCCATAAGTGCCCGCAGAGGTCTGAAGGGGCCCGTACTGTTCCGTGAGGATCCATAGGGCTCCGTAGAGCTTCGTAGGTTCCCTAGAGGCCTCTGGAGTACCGCAGGAGCCAGTAGTGTTCCGTAGGGTCCTCTAGGGTTGAGTAAGTGCCCGCAGGAGTCTGTAGGAATCCGTGGGATTCTGTAAGGTTCTGGAGGGTTCTGCAGGGTTCCGTAGGGGCCCGTAGAGTTCCTTAGATTTCCGTAGGGACCTGTAGGGTTGTGTAAGTGCTCGCAGGGGTTGGTAGGAGCTTGTAGGGTTCCATAAGTTTCCAGAGAGTTGTGTAGGGTTCCGCAGGGGCCTGTGGTGTTCCCTAGGGGCCTGTAGAGTCTCGTACGGTTCCGTAGGGGCCTGTGGTGTTCTCTAGGGGCCTGTAGAGTCTCTTACAGTTCTGTAGGGTCCTGTAGGTTTCCATAAGGGCCCGCAGAGGTCTGAAGGGGCCCGTACTGTTCCGTAAGGATCCATAGGGCTCCGTAGAGCTTCGTAGGTTCCCTAGAGGCCTGTGGAGTACCGCAGGAGCCAGTAGAGTTCTGTAGGGGCCCGTAGGGTTCCTTCCATAGGAGCTGGCAGTGTTCCGTAGGGGCCTGTAGGGTTGTTTAAGTGCCCGCAGAAGTCTCTAGGAGTCTGTGGGATTCTGTAAGGTTCCGGAGGGTTCTGCAGGGTTCCGTAGGGACCCGTAGAGTTCCATAGTGGCTGGTAAAGTTCCATAGGGTCCTGTACCGTTCCGTAACTGCCTGCAAGGGTCTTTAGGCTTCCGTAGGGGCTGGTAGGGTTCCATAAAGTTCCGTGGGTTCCTGCAGAGTTCTGCAACTGCCCGCAAGGGCCTGTAGGGGCGCACAGTGTTTCTGTCAGGTTCCGTAGACTTCCGTAGGGGCCATAGGTTTCCGTAGTGGCTGGTAGTATTCCGTAGGGGTCTGTAGGGTTCCGTAGGCACCTGCAGTGTTCTGTAGGAGCCCATAGGGTTTTAGTGAGGTTCCGTTGTGTTGCTAAGGGTCTTGTAGAGTGCTGTCGGGTCCTGGAGTATTCTGTAGGGTTCCAGAGGGCCTCGTAAGGTTCCGTCGAAATCCGTAGGCTTCCCTAGGGGCCCGTGGAGTCCCGTAGATTTCCGTAGGGACCTGTAGGGTTCTGTAAGTGCCCGCAGGGGTTGGTAGGAGCTTGTAGGGTGCCATAAGTTTCCAGAGGGTTGTGTAGGGTTCCGTAGGGGCCTGTGGTGTTCCCTAGGGGCCTGTAGAGTCTCGTAGAGTTCTGTAGGGTCCTGTAGGTTTCCATAAGCGCCCGCAGAGGTCTGAAGGGGCCCGTACTGTTCCGTAAGGATCCACAGGGCTCAGTAGAGCTTCGTAGGTTCCCTAGAGGCCTGTAGAGTACCGCAGGAGCCAGTAGTGTTCTGTAGGGGCCCATAGGGTTCCTTCCATATGGGCTGGCAGTGTTCCGTAGGGGCCTGTAAGTTTGTGTAAGTGCCCGCAGGAGTCTGTAGGAATTCGTGGGATTCTGTAAGGTTCCGGAGGGTTCTGTAGGGGCCCGTAGAGTTCCGTAGTGGCTGGTAAAGTTCCGTAGGGCCCTGTGGGGTTCTGTATAGACCTGTAGCGTTCCGTAGGGGCCTGCAGGGTTCTGTAAGTGCCCGCAGGTGTCTGTAGAGTTCTGTAGGATTCCGTAGGCGCCTGCAGTGTTCTGTAGGAGCCCATAGGGTTTTAGTGAGGTTCCGTTGTGTTGCTAAGGGTCTTGTAGAGTGCTGTCGGGTCCTGGAGTATTCTGTAGGGTTCCAGAGGGGCTCGTAAGGTTCCGTCGAAATCCGTAGGCTTCCCTAGGGGCCCGTGGAGTCCCGTAGATTTCCGTAGGGACCTGTAGGGTTGTGTAAGTGCCCGCAGGGGTTGGTAGGCTCTTGTAGGGTGCCATAAGTATCCAGAGGGTTGTGTAGGGTTCCGTAGGGGCCTGTGGTGTTTCCTAGGAGCCTGTAGAGTCTCGTAGAGTTCCGTAGGGTCCTGTAGGTTTCCATAAGCGCCCGCAGAGGTCTGAAGGGGCCCGTACTGTTCCATAAGGATCCATAGGGCTCCGTAGAGCTTCGTAGGTTCCCTAGAGGCCTGTAGAGTACCGCAGGAGCCAGTAGTGTTCTGTAGGGGCCCGTAGGGTTCCTTCCATAGGAGCTGGCAGTGTTCCGTAGGGTCCGCTAGGGTTGAGTAAGTGCCCGCAGGAGTCTGTAGGAGTCTGTGGGATTCTGTAAGGTTCCGGAGGGTTCTGCAGGGTTCCGTAGGGGCCCCTAGAGTTCCATAGTGGCTGGTAAAGTTCCGTAGGGCCCTGTACCGTTCCGTAACTGCCTGCAAGTGTCTTTAGGCTTCCGTAGGGGCTGGGAGGGTTCCATAAAGTTCCGTGGGTTCCTGCAGAGTTCTGCAACTGCCCGCAAGGGCCTGTAGGGGCGCACAGTGTTTCTGTCAGGTTCCGTAGAGTTCCGTAGGGGCCATAGGTTTCCGTAGTGGCTGGTAGTATTCCGTAGGGGTCTGTAGGGTTCCGTAGGCACCTGCAGTGTTCTGTAGGAGCCCATAGGGTTTTCGTGAGGTTCCGTTGTGTCGCTAAGGGTCTTGTAGAGTTCTGTCGGGTCCTGGAGTATTCTGTAGGGTTCCAGAGGGGCTGGTAGGGTTCCGTCAAAATCCGTAGGGTTCCCTTGGGGCCCATAGAGTCCCGTAGATTTCCGTAGGGACCTGTAGGGTTGTGTAAGTGCCCGCAGGGGTTGGTAGGAGCTTGTAGGGTTCCATAAGTTTCCAGAGGGTTGTGTAGGGTTCCGTAGGGGCCTGTGGTGTTCCCTAGGGGCCTGTAGAGTCTCGTACGGTTCCGTAGGGGCCTGTGGTGTTCCCTAGGGGCCTGTAGAGTCTCGTACAGTTCCGTAGGGTCCTGTAGGTTTCCATAAGCGCCCGCAGAGGTCTGAAGGGGCCCGTACTGTTCCGTAAGGATCCACAGGGCTCAGTAGAGCTCCGTAGGTTCCCTAGAGGCCTGTGGAGTACCGCAGGAGCCAGTAGTGTTCTGTAGGGGCCCGTAAGGTTCCTTCCGTAGTGGCTAGCAGTGTTCCGTAGGGGCCTGTAGGTTTGTGTAAGTGCCCGCAGGAGTCTGTAGGAATTCGTGGGATTCTGTAAGGTTCCGGAGGGTTCTGCAGGGTTCTGTAGGGGCCCGTAGAGTTCCGTAGTGGCTGGTAAAGTTCCGTAGGGCCCTGTGGGGTTCTGTATGGACCTGTAGCGTTCCGTAGGGGCCTGCAGGGTTCTGTAAGTGCCCGCAGGTGTCTGTAGGGTTCTGTAGGATTCCGTAGGCACCTGCAGTGTTCTGTAGGAGCCCATAGGGTTTTCGTGAGGTTCCGTTGTGTTGCTAAGGGTCTTGTAGAGTGCTGTCAGGTCCTGGAGTATTCTGTAGGGTTCCAGAGGGCCTCGTAAGGTTCCGTCGAAATCCGTAGGCTTCCCTAGGGGCCCGTGGAGTCCCGTAGATTTCCGTAGGGACCTGTAGGGTTGTGTAAGTGCCCGCAGGGGTTGGTAGGAGCTTGTAGGGTGCCATAAGTTTCCAGAGGGTTGTGTAGGGTTCCGTAGGGGCCTGTGGTGTTCCCTAGGGGCCTGTAGAGTCTCGTACGGTTCCGTAGGGGCCTGTGGTGTTCCCTAGGGGCCTGTAGAGTCTCGTACAGTTCCGTAGGGTCCTGTAGGTTTCCATAAGCGCCCGCAGATGTCTGAAGGGGCCCGTACTGTTCCGTAAGGATCCACAGGGCTCAGTAGAGCTCCGTAGGTTCCCTAGAGGCCTGTAGAGTACCGCAGGAGCCAGTAGTGTTCTGTAGGGGCCCGTAAGGTTCCTTCCGTAGGGGCTAGCAGTGTTCCGTAGGGGCCTGTAAGTTTGTGTAAGTGCCCGCAGGAGTCTGTAGGAATTCGTGGGATTCTGTAAGGTTCCGGAGGGTTCTGCAGGGTTCTGTAGGGGCCCGTAGAGTTCCGTAGTGGCTGGTAAAGTTCCGTAGGGCCCTGTGGGGTTCTTTATGGACCTGTAGCGTTCCGTAGGGGCCTGCAGGGTTCTGTAGGAGCCCATAGGGTTTTCGTGAGGTTCCGTTGTGTTGCTAAGGGTCTTGTAGAGTGCTGTCGGGTCCTGGATTATTCTGTAGGGTTACAGAGGGCCTCATAGGATTCCATCGAAATCTATAGGGTTCCCTAGGGGCGCATAGAGTCCCGTAGATTGCCGTAGGGACCTGTAGCGTTGTGTAAGTGCTCGCAGGGGTTGGTAGGAGCTTGTAGGGTTCCATAAGTTTCCAGAGGGTTGTGTAGGGTTCCGTAGGGGCCTGTGGTGTTCCCTAGGGGCCTGTAGAGTCTCGTACGGTTCCGTAGGGGCCTGTGGTGTTCCCTAGGGGCCTGTAGAGTCTCGTACAGTTCCGTAGGGTCCTGTACGTTTCCATAAGCGCCCGCAGAGGTCTGAAGGGGCCTGTACTGTTCCATAAGGATCCATAGGGCTCCGTAGAGCTTCATAGGTTCCCTAGAGGCCTGTAGAGTACCGCAGGAGCCAGTAGTGTTCTGTAGGGGCCCGTAGGGTTCCTTCCATAGGGGCTGGCAGTGTTCCGTAGGGTCCGCTAGGGTTGAGTAAGTGCCCGCAGGAGTCTTTGGGGTGTGTGGGATTCTGTAAGGTTCCGGAGGGTTCTGCAGGGTTCCGTAGGGGCCCCTAGAGTTCCATAGTGGCTGGTAAAGTTCCGTAGGGCCCTGTACTGTTCCGTAACTGCCTGCAAGTGTCTTTAGGCTTCCGTAGGGGCTGGGAGGGTTCCATAAAGTTCCGTGGGTTCCTGCAGAGTTCTGCAACTGCCCGCAAGGGCCTGTAGGGGCGCACAGTGTTTCTGTCAGGTTCCGTAGAGTTCCGTAGGGGCCATAGGTTTCCGTAGTGGCTGGTAGTATTCCGTAGGGGTCTGTAGGGTTCCGTAGGCACCTGCAGTGTTCTGTAGGAGCCCATAGGGTTTTAGTGAGGTTCCGTTGTGTCGCTAAGGGTCTTGTAGAGTGCTGTCGGGTCCTGGAGTATTCTGTAGGGTTCCAGAGGGGCTGGTAGGGTTCCGTCAAAATCCGTAGGGTTCCCTTGGGGCCCATAGAGTCCCGTAGATTTCCGTAGGGGCCTGTAGGGTTATGTAAGTGCCCGCAGGGGTTGGTAGGAGCTTGTAGGGTGCCATAAGTTTCCAGAGGGTTGTGTAGGGTTCCGTAGTGGCCTGTGGTGTTCCCTAGGGGCCTGTAGAGTCTCGTACAGTTCCGTAGGGTCCTGTAGGTTTCCATAAGCGCCCACAGAGGCCTCAAGGGGCCCGTACTGTTCCGTAAGGATCCACAGGGCTCAGTAGAGCTTCGTAGGTTCCCTAGAGGCCTGTAGAGTACCGCAGGAGCCAGTAGTGTTCTGTAGGGGCCCGTAGGGTTCCTTCCATAGGGGCTGGCAGTGTTCCGTAGGGTCCGCTAGGGTTGAGTAAGTGCCCGCAGGAGTCTGTAGGAGTCTGTGGGATTCTGTAAGGTTCCGGAGGGTTCTGCAGGGTTCCGTAGGGGCCCCTAGAGTTCCATAGTGGCTGGTAAAGTTCCATAGGGTCCTGTACCGTTCCGTAACTGCCTGCAAGGGTCTTTAGGCTTCCGTAGGGGCTGGTAGGGTTCCATAAAGTTCCGTGGGTTCCTGCAGAGTTCTGCAAGTGCCCGCAAGGGCCTGTAGGGGCGCACAGTGTTTCTGTCAGGTTCCGTAGAGTTCCGTAGGGGCCATAGGTTTCCGTAGTGGCTGGTAGTATTCCGTAGGGGTCTGTAGGGTTCCGTAGGCACCTGCAGTGTTCTGTAGGAGCCCATAGGGTTTTCGTGAGGTTCCGTTGTGTCGCTAAGGGTCTTGTAGAGTTCTGTCGGGTCCTGGAGTATTCTGTAGGGTTCCAGAGGGGCTGGTAGGGTTCCGTCAAAATCCGTAGGGTTCCCTTGGGGCCCATAGAGTCCCGTAGATTTCCGTAGGGACCTGTAGGGTTGTTTAAGTGCCCGCAGGGGTTGGTAGGAGCTTGTAGGGTGCCATAAGTTTCCAGAGGGTTGTGTAGGGTTCCGTAGGGGCCTGTGGTCTTCCCTAGGGCCCTGCAGACTCTGTCGATTTCCCGGTGGCTCTTGCCGGCGCTGGGTGCGAAGAGCTCAGCAGAGCGTCTAGCGGCACCCCGATGCGCTGGGTCAACGAGTGGTGATACAGGGATTGTGCTCGGCGGCACTCGGAGGCGCACGCTGGTAGTGCGGCGAGTTCGGCAGAGAGCCCGGCGGCACATAGAAAAGCAGGGTGAAGGAGCAGCCATATGGGAGAACGCTCAGCGGTACTAGGAGGCGCGCTGTGGTACCGCTGCGAGATCCCGAGAGTGCCCCGTGGCACTCGCCGGCGCACGGTGCTAGCGCGACGATCTCGGGAGAGCGCCGGCGGCACTCCGAGGAGCGGGATGAGCGGGCATCGGGTCGACAGGACGCACAGCGGCACCTGGAGGCGCACGGTGGTAGTGCGGCGAGCTCGGCAGAGCGCCCGGTGGCACCCCGAGCACCGTGGGGAAGGAGCGGCGATACCGAGAGAGCGCCTGGCAGCACTCGGATGCGCACGATGGTAGCGCGGCGAGCTCGGGAGAGCGCCCGGCGGCACCTCGAGCACCGTGGTGAAGGAGCGGGGATATCGGAAAAGCGCTCGGCGGCACTGGGAGGCGCGCGGTGGTAGTGTGGCGAGCTCAGCAGAGCGCCCGGAGCCACACCGAGGAGCGGGGTGAAGGAGCGGCGATATCGTGAGAGCGCTGAGCGGCACTCGGAGGCGCACTGTGGTAGCGCGGCGAGATCGGGAGAGATGTGCTACTCTGGTACTACTTTGGTTCCATGATGCAAGGAACTACAGAAAAATATAGTGTCTTTGTTCACCGACTGTGGGAAGCAATCATGAATCTCCCTAAGGTAGATGACAGCTGTAAACAACAGATGTTCAAGTTTTGCCAATAATACCACCAAAAAAATTCTAGCCAGTGTACCATAAGGAGCAGACTTTGAAGAAAAATTATTGAGTGTAGAAAGGACTGAAGCTCAAAAACAAAGCACCACCGTCTATCATAGACTCCAAGATTCGACAGCAAAAAACCGACTCGCAACTGAATTGCGCACACTGAGTGATGTCCAGATCTGCTTGGAGACATTTAATGGGTGCGGAACTGTGTTGGCATCTCCAGTGTAATGTAACATTACACCCTTAACTGAATTATTGAGTAGCTATCATCCAGCCGACGGCGTTACTCTGACAGCGACGCAGCAAGCAGCACTACAAAAGATTGCACAAAAACTGCAATCGACATGGTCATCTCGACGCATCGTAATGTTGCCATTGTCATGATAACATGTAATCAGAAAGAATCACCATATGCAGTCATTTGTCAGTGGCAAAGCAAAAAGGGGTAACTTACTACTCCCTTATCCTTCTTTGGTGATGCCACTGAGACATGAGAAGGGAAGGTAAATAAAGAGAATGTTCTCAATGTCGTAGAATGGATGTTCTTAGTTGTACAACTAAAAAAGAGCATTCAAACGCGAACTGAGAGTAGGTGAATTGATACGAAAAGGAAGATCAGGAATCATAGAAATCAGTGGCAAAGAATCAGAGGATTTTAGCATAGCTTTTAGCGCCTTAGATTTAGAATGGTGGCTGCGTAATAACGCTGCCATGAAACAAGCCTTCTTAGGCTACAGTGGGAGATTGCATTCTCCACAGCCACAAGGGAAATTGTGGCAATTTTTAAAATAAATAAAAGGCTAGAAAAACCCAAGGTACGGAGAGACCCATTGTCAGATGGTATCACTCTGTATACAGATGCGGGCAAACTCTTGCAGCGTGCAGCCTGTTTTTGGCATGAAATGGGTCAATGGTGTCAGCATATCAAGTGGGACAACCTCGTGATTGCCATAAAACATTGGAAATAACAACAGTAGTATGGGCCTTGAATAATTGGCTAAGCACTCCCTTGAATGTACTAACAGACTCATTATATGTGGCTGGAATACTGCAACGCCAGGAAGACTCTCTACTTAGAGAGAGAGCTAATCCTAGGCTGGGGACTTTTTATTTATTAGGTTGCGATCTTTACTTGACCAAAGAACAGCTGCCTGTTGTGTTATCCATATTCTTAGTCATCAGCTAGACCTTGGATTAGGCCAGGGCAATCAACTTGCTTACAGCCTGGTTAGTCCAGTGTGTCATGTGCCTCCTATGGATAAATTTCAACAAGCTAGACAGAGTCACGAGAATGCAAAAGGGCTAAAAAGACAATTTAATTTAAGAGAAAATGAGGCTCGAGGCATTATCCAAGCCTGCCCGAAATGTGGGAGCCATGGTCCAGGCATAGGGTTAGGAGTGAACCCAAAAGGATTTAGGGCGTTAGAGTTATGGCAGATGGATATCACACATATCCCAGAGTTTGGTCGCTTCAAGTATGTACATGTGACTACTGATACATTTTCTTATATGATCTGGGCATAAGCATTGCCCGGAGAAAAGGCACATCATGTATGTAAACGCTTGCTTGCTTTGCTGTATTAGGAGTGCCTGAATGCATTAAAACTGATAATGGGCCTGCTTATGTTAGTCAAAAGGACAGAAATTTTTTGCTAAGTTGGGGTGTTGATCACAAGACAGGGATCCCATATTCGCCTACGGGACAAGGAATAGTGGAACGCACTCATCAAGTATTGAAGGACTATCTAGGTAAACAGAAGGGAGTAGAGAGAGATGCTCAGCAAAGGCTACATCGTGTGCTCTTTACGTTGAACTTTCTCTGTCTCATGGATGATCGAGAGGAAGCATCAAAACCTTAAGTTCAATAGTACAACAATACTCCCGCAACTCAAAGTGATGTATAAAGATCCAGTCTCTGGAATTTGGATGGGGCCTCTTCCTGTTATATTTAATGGTCGAGGTTATATGTGTGTCTCCACAGATTGCGGTCCAGTGTGGGTGCCCAGTCGAGCTGTAAAACCTGCTCTGACTCGACATGATCTGCCTGACAACCAAGATTTTCAAGATCCTGACCCTGGGGATATTGATCCCGGCGGTAATGACCCTCCACAAGATTGAACCTAAGGAAAACATGTGGGTTACCTGGGCGAATAAGACAGGACAACAAGCCTTTTGTCTATCGCTTGCCTCTGCTACAGAGCCTTTTCGGACATGTTTGATAGGAGTACCCGGTTTTAAGGTAGAAGACTTTAGCAAGTATAGTAAGCAGAACTGCACTAATTCCCAGAACGTTAGTAATTGTATTGCCACGCTCCTTAATAGCTTGAATGTTACGCTGCCTTGGGACCCTCAAGAATTAGAACTGTTAGGATCAATGAGAATTGGAAATGTCTCCCAGAACTGGACTCAAACCTGCATATTTTTTGGAGGACCTGCCTTTACTGGCGTAAATTACTATCGAACATTTAATTGGACGGGGTGGACAAACGTCTCTCCGAAAGCAAACTACTATGACTATAGACATAAAGGCGCATTTTGTGGCACAAATGACACATCAAAACAAGGACTGGGAGCCCTTGGGGTTGAAACGAAAGCGGAACAGCAAATTTGGAACAATGGCACACCAAAAGCCTTGCCGCCAGACGTGTTTTTGATATGTGGTGACAGGGCATGGCAGGGAATTCCGAAAAATACGATAGATGGTCCATGTTTTCTTGGCAAATTAACGTTGTTGTCCCCAAATCAAAACTGGTGGAAAAATGTGACCAAGGGTGAAAACAACGCACGTACGAAACGGGCGGTCATTAGTCTCACACCAAATTGCAATGATGAAGTTACCGTACTCAATCCCACTGAGAGAGTGTTTTTATCCATGTTTGTACCTGGGGCAGCAGCAGGCAGAGCTTTGAAGGAGAAAGGACGTTTAGCTTTTTGGGCTGAAAAACAATCTAAAGTCACCACTGATGTAATAGAAACTTTGTTATGAGATCAAAATAGCTTATTTTGCAGAATAGAGCGGCAATTGACTTTTTGCTATTAGCTCAAGGTCATGGTTGCGAGGATTTTGAAGGCATGTGCTGTATGAATTTTCCGATCACAGCGTATCAATTCATAAACACTTGCAGTACTTAAATGAGCATGCAAACAAAATTCATCAAAACCATGGGTTTTTAGATAGGTGACTAACTTGTTTTGGAATATGACACAATGGTTAGTAGGCTTACTTTTGAAGGCTTGCGCATTATAATAACTCTTATGATTATAGTTCTATGCTTATGTTTAGTGCTTAGTTGTATTAAGAGAGCTATGTTAAAAGTAGTAAACCAAGCCTGGATTGCTCAAAAACAAGAAGGGGGAATTGTGGAGGAATGGCTGAGTGAAAAAGGGCACGACTTGATTACATTGAGCAACCCAGTCTTTGATAGGGATGAAAGCCTGGAGGAGGCTGTGAACTGTCCTTGAGAAACAGAAGTATGAAGATGTAGCTACATGATAAATAAGTGATAAGCGGTACTGCCTCCGGGAGATAGAGAATCATCTGCTGCGCGTGGATAAGAGGTCTGCACTAATAGTGTGAGCGCTCTAGGCGCGTGAACAGAGACTGTAAGCCAATCAGATAGCTGTCGCTAGTGCGTGCTCTGCTTCTCTGTCTTGTGAATACTTGAATAAAGGGAGAAAGACCATACTCATATAGAGACTCATCATTACTCCGGGTCCATCTCTCACTCCGACACACGCTCACAGGAAAGAATTTCCTACTAATATCTAATCTAAATCTCCCCTCTTCCAATTTATACCATTACCCCTTGTCCTGTCAGTACCTCTCCTGAAAAATATTCCCCCTCCAGCTCTCCTGTATTCTCCCTTCAGGTACTGGAAGGCTGCTAAAATGTCTCCCCGAATCCTTCTGTTCTTCAGGCTGAACAACCCCAGCTCTCTCAGCCTCTCTTCTTAGGGGAGGTTCTCCGTCCCTGCAATCATTTTCGAGTCCCTCTGCTTGATACGTTCCAGCAGGTCCGTGTCCTTCCTGTGTCAAGCACTCCAAAGCTGGACACAATATTCCAGGTTGGAACATCACGCGGGTAGAGTAGAGACGTAGAATCGCCTCCCGTGACTTACTGGTCACAAATTTCTTGATGCATGCCATGCTTTCGTTGGCTTTCTGGGCTTCTAGCCCACATCGCCGGCTCATATTCACATGTAATAATACTACAGATGTGCCGTTACCAGCCTCACATATTAAGAAGTTTTAATATCCTTTTCTTTAATGTAAAGGTTTTACATTAAATGGTTCATCCACAGAGTTTCCTCAACTTCAGGAGAGAGCAATTGACAATGAGTACTAGAGAGATGTTTTCCAGCAAGAGATACGGAAGCTGGAAAAACAGCTTAGGATACGGCCTGTCAGCGAGCATCAAACCGGAGAGATAATGCATGCTAGTACTTGTACTCAAGGGATTTAAAAGGTATGCTGACAGCCTTTCAGCTACCCTAAGGAAGTTGTTTTATTGTGTCCACAACCTGCATCCTTTCTCATGTTAGGAGAGGAAATACACCGATATTAAAGGGTACGTTGCTGGGGGAACGTGAGGAAACTGTGTTCTGTGTGGTTTTTGAGTCGGTTTGCTGTTTTTATTAGCCGACACGCAGAAACATCCTAACTTTCAAAAAGGCTCACTCGTGTAAATTAATTTAGATTATCCAGTTTTCAGAAGGCCGTCAAAACATTCAGGACTCCTTTAGCGATTCCCCCTTCTCTTGTGTCGTTTTGTGATATCCTGTTGGTAGCACATGTAAAAGAAAAGCAGGAACAGCTTTACCATGGGTCAAAGCCGAGACGTAGCATAGCTCTCTGTGTTCCTCTCCCCAGTGAACGTCTGTCTACACTGAAAAAACCGCAGTAGAGCAGCTCGAGGATGTCACAGCAAACTGTTAGGCCCAGCAAAATCGAGAGTAGTGACAGCAGTGCAAATGCTTTGTATTGTTAAGCTTTTTGCCTGTTCTGTTAGACTTTTGGGGCAATTGACTTTTGTAATTGACTTTTGGGTCAATTACATTGCATTTTTTTTGTAGGGCTTTCTTGTGTCTTGCTTTTAGAGCAAAGTCGATATTTTTGAGAGATTATCTTTTCCGATTTTCAGTCTTCATCTTCTTCTTAATTTGTAGAGCGATTTTCAAATAAAAGTTTTTACTTTCTGGTCAGTTGCTCTCATTGGGCTCATATATTAGCAACATTTAGTATTCTTTATTATATAGTTTTTAACCACAGATAATATTGGGACAAAAATGGATAGATGTGAAATGTAATTTGTCCAAATATTTATTGACTTAATATTCTCAGAGGTATGGACATGTTTCCTGGGGTTTTAAAATATATATGACTAAAAGGTTTGTAACAAATCCTGCAAAGTATTCAGCCCGTACCGGGCGATGTAGATGTCCTCAGCCTCTGTATGACTAAGAGTGGGCCATTAGCTGAATGTGTGTCTCCAACTGTCTCCTTCTGTCGCAAAGCGGGAGCACGCTCCTGTCCTACGGACACGTTCCACAAAGGGGGGAGGAATTTTACACATTTTTTCCTGAAAAAGGGACGGTCGTTTTGAGTCCGTTTTGTGATATGTCTCTTCATAATTTCAGGCAAAGATAGCCTGTGAAGACCTAGTTAATAACCTCACAGTGAAAAAGACAAATATTCTCCTGAGAAAAAAACTCAAA